>NW_004443971.1:17222268-17238954 GCF_000243295.1 Trichechus manatus latirostris | reverse complement strand
TATACATACATATATATATATATATATTTCAGTAGACTTTGTTTTAAACATATGTATCTCTCTCACTAGACTGTAAAGTCCTGGAGATTAGAAGCTGGATTTTACACATTTTCTATTCTTAGTGCTTGTCTTAGTTATCTAGTGCTGGTATAACAGAAATACCACAAGTGGATGTCTTTAACAAACAGAAGTTTATTCTTTCACAGTTTAGAAGGCTAGAAGTCTGAATTCAGAGTTCCAGCTCCAAGGGAAGACCTTCTTCTCTCCGTTGGCTCTGGGAGAACATCCTTGCCTCTTTTCAACATCTGTGGCCCAGCATTCCTTGGAGATCTCCATCTGTCTTGGCATCAATCTTCCCCTGGGTCTTGGAAGTTCTCAGCACAGGGACCTAAGAACGCTGTCTGATCCAGGCTCTTCTTTCTTGGTGGTAGGAGGCCCTCCTTCTCTGCTCGCTTCTCTCTCTTTTATCTAAGATAAACGGTGTGACTCAAGCAAGGGTGGTGTGTCCCACCCTAATCCTCATTAACATAACCTAATTGTGCCTCATTAACATAACAGACAACTCACTCCCAAATGGGACCATAACCACAGGCATAGAGGCTAGGATGTACAACATGTAATTACATCAAATCACAAAATGGAGGACAACCACACAATACTGGGAATCACGGCCTAGCTAAGTGGACACAAATTTTGGGGGCACACACTTCAATCCATGACAGTGCTTATAAATATGAAGTTAAAACAAATTAAATTGAACTAAATTTTAACAAAGAATAGTAACAGAATTGTAAGCTCAATGTTATCCTGATTTTTATAAACATTTAGCTGTGCATATATGAGTGTGTTTTGATAGTATATATACATACTAAAATATTAAGGTTGATTCAGTTAGTTATTGAGGAGCCCTGGTGGCGCAGTGGTTAACAGCTTGGCTGCTAACCAAAAGGTTGGCAGTTCAAATCCACCAGCTGCTCCTTGGAAGCCCTATGGGGCAGTTCTACTCTGTCCTGTAGGGTCTCTATGAGTCAGAATCCACTCCACAGCACAAGGTTTTAGTTAATAAGGTGAGATTATGGGTGATATCAAGTTTCCCCTTCTATGTTTTCTAAATTTCTTTAGGAAAACTTCTTTACAAATTTCTAAATCTTACACTGAAATTCTTTACAACAAAAAGTATAAATTTTTAAATGTTAAATTTTATTTTGATGATTTTGCCTGTATTTTGAACCAAATATTATCTTTTCTAATCTTAATACTGTTCTATCAAACTCCTGTTCCTAGTTAGGTTGTAGAGGAATGTGAAATACATTTGGTCCATGAAAACAAAACAAAACCGAAAAAACAGAGGCGGATACTTTTCTGTGGGGATATCAAAGAGAAGTTGATACAAATAAACTTGTTACACTGAATTCTAGAGAGAAATGAGCACTTCATAATGAGGACAGATCTGACTTTTATAAAGAAGTATAACTGGTATGCTTCGAGAAGAGAGAAAATGGAATCAGATAAAATGTTCAGTTAAAACCAGACAAGGCAGAAGAAGAGGAAAAGACAAAAAAAAAACAAGAAAAGAAAGAAGCAAAGAACAAATATAACAAATAGAAAATACTTACAAACATGCTAGATATGAATCCAACTATATCAATAATCACGTTAATGATAAATGGTCTAAACACACCATTTAAAAAACAGAAGTTATAATAAAGGGGTATAGGAAGATATACCATACTGACATTAATCAAACAGAAGCTGGAGTAGCTGAATTAATTTCAGACAAAGCTGATTTCAGAACAAGGAAAATTACCAAGGATATAGAGGGGCATTACATAATGATAGAAGTCCCTAGGTGACGAAAACCGTTAAGTGCTCAACTACTGACCAAAAGGTTGGTGGTTCAAAACCATGCAGAGTTACCTCGGAAGACAGGCCTGGTGATCTGCTTCAAAAGAGCTCAGCCTTGAAAACCCTATGGGGCAGTTCTACTCTGCATACATGGGGTCACCATGAGTCGGAATTGACTCAATGGCAAATAGCAACAACAACATAATGATAAAGGGTTCAATTCTCCAAGACACCAAAATCCTTAATTTGTATACACCCACTCCTCACTTATCAACATGATTAGGTTCCAAAGACCAGGTCATTGTGGAAAAATGGAGGATGATCACATGAGATCACAAAATGGAGAATGACCACATCATTACGTAACTGCCAAATTACTTCATGACATAACTGCCAAATTATATCATTATATCACTGCCAAATTACATCATTACATAACTGCCAGACCACTGAGAATCATGGCCCGGTTAAGCTGATACATAACCTTAACCATCACAGCCAGCATTACTCTTGCCTTGAACCTCGGCGTTTTTACTGCCAGACACATGTTGTTATACGCAAAATAGTTGGACAGTAGATTTTTTACAATTGTCGTAAATGCAAAATGTCAGTTAACAAAATAGTCAATAAGTGAGGAGTAGGTGTATACCTAACAACAGAGCATCAAAATACATGAGGCAAAGCTGATTAAGCTAGGAGAATTAATAGACAAATCCACTATTCTAGTTGGAGACTGCAACACTCCTCTGTCAGTAATTGGCAGATCCAGTAGGCAGAAAATCAGTATCTGTATATTTGAACTGAACAGCATAATCAGTGAAGTGGATCTCATTGAACTTTTTAAAGTATTTCATCCAACAATAGAATACACGTTCTTCTCAAGCTCACGTGATGCATGCACCAAGATTGACCACAACTATGGGCCATAAAATACACTTTAACAAATTTAAAAGAAGAGAACTGATAGAAAGTATGCCTTGAGACCACAATAGAATTAAACTAGAAATCAATAACAGAAAGATAGCTGGAAAACACAAAAATATTTGCAGTTTAAAGAACACAATTCTAAATAACACATGGGTCAAAGAGGAAGTCTCAAGAGAAATTTAAAAAATATTCCAAAGTAAATGAAAATGAATATACAACTGATCAAAATCTATGGGATGCAGCAAAAGCAGTGCTGAGAGGGAAATTTATGACATTGAATGCATGCATGAGTAAAGAAGAAAGATTTAAAATCAATAATCTAAGCCTACACCTTAGAAAACCAGATAAAGAAGGACAATATAAGCCTAAACCAAGCAGAAGAAAATACTAAAATGAAAGCAGATATCAAATGAAATTGAAAACAAGAAAACAACTACAGAGACAGTAAAAATATCAGTGGTTGCCAGTAATTAGGGGGAGAAGGGAGAGATGAATAGGTAAAGCACAGGAGATTTTTAGGGTGGTAAAACTATTCTGTATAATACTATAATGGAGCATACATGATATTATGCATTTATCAAAACTGTACAACAAAAAGAAGGAATCTAAATGTACTCCGTGGACTTTATTTAATAATAATATATCAAGATTGGTTCATTAATTGTAACAAATCTACTACATGAATGCAAGGTGTTAATAGGGGAAACTGTATACAGGAGGAAGGGGGTACTTGAGAACTGTGCCGTCAATTTTTTTCTGTAAATCTAAAATTGTTATGCAAAATAAAGTATCATATATAAACAAAAACAAACAATTTAGTGATAGAACTCAGAAGAGAATTAAAAATAAAATGAAAAAAAATCATTTAGAAATGATGAAAACTAAACCAGAAAAAACACAGAGCATATATACACGATACATATGATATATATGATATATATATCTATCTACATCATATATATATTTTATATATATAAGATATATATGTGTGTATATAAGATATATATGTATATATATATAAGATATATATGTATATATATATAAGATATATATGTATATATATATATGTATATCTCACCAGTGGCCATCAGGTCAGTTCTGACTCATGAGTATCACACGTATCTCAAAGTAGAACTGTGCTCCATAGGATTTTCAATGTATGATTTTTTTTTATCATGATTGTAGAAATTTATTGAATCAGACAGAAGATCACTAATAGTTCCCCTTGGCTTTCTACAGTTAGCATCAGTAGTACAATTGTGCCAGGTCCAGCAATTGTCCCTCAGCAGCATAGAACAGGTATGATTAAGGCTAACCAAAGCTGTATCAGTACACAGGCGCCATGAGCTAACATCAGAGCTGGGCTAGGACTGGAGTTACAACCATTACTAGTGAAGTTTAACATGCTATAAAGCTTAATGCTCATTAGACTCAGTCCCTCCCCTACACTTGGGAGCCAGGTTCAACCGGGAAGGTAAAGGAATAAACAAAAACACTGGAAGATCCCCAAGAACTACTGCCAAAGGAAAGGGAAACCCTAAAGAAAGATCACATCAATGTATGATTTTTTGAAGTAGATTGCCAGGCCTTTCTTCCGAGGTGTCTCTGGATGAACTTGAATCACCAACCTTTCAGTTGGCAGCCAAGTGTGCTAACTGTTTATACCACTCAGGGACTCCAGTATGTGTGTGGACTCCAATATAATAACTTAAGTAGAAGGTGAAAATGATTAAAAATAAATAAAAGAGAAAGAAAAAGGAATTGAGGAAAGTGACAAATTAGAAGTTAGATAAGGAAGTCCAATTATATAAAATAGAAGTCCCTGAAAAAGAAACACAATGCAATGGAAGAAAATAATAACAGCAACAACAAAATATATAATTCAAGAAAAAGCTTCAAATATAAATATTTGAAACTGCATATTAAAATGTATATTTTTACTAACTTGAATTGTAAACTTTTGCTTAAACTACAATAAAAAATAATAATGATAAAATGCATATTTCTGGAAAATTGACCCAGAAGGAACAAAATCAAGTAAGGTTAGCAGAATAATAACTTCCCCAAAGGTGTCCACTCATTAATTGCTGGGAACTATGAGTATGTCACCTTGCATGGCAAACTGTCTTTGCAGACGTGATTGAAGTTAAGAACCTGAAAATAGGAAGATTATCCTGGATAATCTGGGTGAGCCCTATCTAATCATACGAATCCTTAAACATGGAGAACCTTTCCTGGCTGTGATCAGAGAGAGATCTGACTATTAAAGAAGGATCAGAGGGAGATGCAATGTTGCTGACTTTCAAGACAGAAGAAGGGGTCTATGAACCAAGGAATGTGGGTGGCATTTAGAAGCTGGAAAAGATAAGAATACATATTCTCCCTTAGAACTTCCAGACAGGAATGCAGGGAACCCTGCAAACATCTTGATTTTAGCTCACTGAGACCAATTTCGGATTCTGACCGTGTTATTCAAGCCACTACATTTGTGGTATTTTGTTACAACAGAATAGAAGTCTAATACACCAAGAAATATTTAAGAAAATTGCTGGACTTCGAAGAAAAATATTCTCTGGGCATTGAGGAATTCAGGTTGCCATCAGACTTTTTTGGTGGCAATGCCATTGAAGGCCAGCAATGGCAGGAGATGGTGGAGTAACATTTTTAAGATACCCAAAGAAAAACAACATGAACCAAAGAGTTTACATCCAGCTACTGACAAGTTTTTACCAACACATGGGGAATATTTAAACCTTCTCTGAGGAATCTTTCAGAAAATGAGCTTTAGAGAACAAGAATGACATGAGAGACTTTGACATAAAGACTGTTTTGTCCTTAAAAATTGAAAGAAGTTATGAAGATAAAAACATGAAATTAAATAGAAAGTAACAGTATGAACGCACAATATATTTTATGTTGAAAAAGCAAGAACATACACCTAGCTCTGTCTATTGAAAAGGAAACAATGACTACCTAGAAACAATGACAAACCCAGATGCAATAAGTGCAACCAGTACCCGAAGTCCATGGAAGCAGAAGTCAGAAAATCAAATGACATATCGCATTGGGCAAATCTGCTACATAAAGCCTGTTTAAAGTTTTAAAAAGGAAAGATGGCACTTTGAGGACTAAGCTGTGCCTGACCCAAGCCAGGGTCTTTTCAGTTACCTCATATGCATGTGAAAGTTGAACAATGAAAAAGGAAGACAGAAGAAGAATTGATGCGTTTAAATTGTGATGTTGGCAAAAAATATTGGATAGTCCATGGACTGCCAGAAGAACGAATGAATCTGTCTTAGAAATAACCAGAATGCACCTTAGGAACAAAGATGGAGAGACTTCAGCTTACTTACTTTGGACACATCATCAGGAATGACCAGTCACTAGAAAAGGACATCATGTTCAGTTAAGTAGAGGGTCAGTGAAATCCAGGGAAACTCTCAATGAAATGAATTGACACATTTGGCTCTCATGAACTTGTTCTAATTTTCTTCAGTTTCAACTTGAATTCGCATATGAGCAATTGATGGTCTGTTCTGCAGTCAGCCTCTGGCCTTGTTCTGATGGATGATATTGAACTTTTCCATGGTCTCTTTCCACAGATGTAGTCGATTCGATTTGATTTCTGTGTATTCCATCTGGCAAGGTCCATGTGTATAGTCACCGTTTATGTTGGTGAAAAAAAGTATTTGGAATGAAGAGGTCATTGGTCTTGCAAAATTCAATCATGTGATCTCTGTCATCATTTCTATCACCAAGGCCATATTCTCCAACTACTGATTCTTCTTCTTTGTTTCCAACTTTCACATTCCAATCACCAGTAATTATCAGTGCACCCTGATTGCATGTTCGATCAATTTCAGATGGCAGAAGTTGGTAAAAATCTTCAGTTTCTTCATCTTTGGCATTAATGGTTGGTGCGTAAATTTGAATAATAGTTATATTAACTGGTCTTCCTTGTAGACATATGGATATTTCCTATCACCGACAGCTTTGTACTTCAGGATAGATCTTAAAATGTTGTTTTTGACGATGAATACAACACCATTCCTCTTCAAGTTGTCATTCCTGGCATAGCAGACCATATGATTGCCCGATTCAGAATGGCCAATACCAGTCCATTTCAGCTCACTAATGCCTAGGATATCGATGTTTATGCATTCCATTTCATTTTTGATGATTCCAATTTCCTAGATTCATACTTCATACATTCCAGGTTCCGATTATTAATGGATGTTTGCAGCTGTTTCTTCTCATTTTGAGTCGTGCCACATCAGCAAATGAACGTCCTGAAAGTTTGACCCCATCCATGTCATTAAGGTGGACTCTCCTTTGAGGAGGCAGCTCTTCCCCAGTCATCTTTTGAGTGCTTTCCAACCTGGGGGTGCTCATCTTCCAACTCTCTATCAGACACTGTTCTGCTGCTATTCATAAGGTTTTTACTGGCTAATTCTTTTCGGAAGTAGACTGCCGGGTCCTTCTTCCTAACTGAAGACCAGACAAGCTGTGGAAGGACATCAAGGACATCGTACATGAAGAAAGCAAGAGGTCATTAAAAAGACAGGAAAGAAAGAAAAGACCAAAATGGATGTCAGAAGAGACTCTGAAACTTGCTCTTGAATGTCGAGTACCTAAAGCAAAAGGAAGAAATGATGAAGTAAAAGGACTGAACAGAAGATTTCAAAGGGCAGCTCCAGAAGACAAAGTAAAGTATTATAATGACATGTGCAAAGAGCTGGAGATAGAAAACTAAAAGGGAAGAACATGCTCGGCATTTCTCAAGCTGAAGGAACTGAAGAAAAAATTCAAGCCCCAAGTTGCAATAGTGAAGGATTCTATGGGGAAAATATTAAATGACGCAGGAAGCATCAAAAGAAGATGGAAGGACTACACAAAGTCATTATACCAAAAAGAATTGGTCGACGTTCAAGCATTTCAGGAGGTAGCATATGATTAGGAACTGATGGTACTGAAGGAAGAAGTCCAAGCTGCACTGAAGGCATTGGTGAAAAGCAAGGCTCCAGGAATTGATGGAATACCAACTGAGATGTTTCAACAAGGGGATATAGCACTGGAGGTGCTCACTCGTCTATGCCAAGAAATTTGGAAGACAGCTACCTGGCCAACTGACTGGAAGAGATCCATATTTATGCCTATTCCCAAGAAAGGTGATCCAACCAAATGTGGAAATTATCGAACAATATCATTAATATCACATGCACGTAAAATTTTGCTAAAGATCATTCAAAAGTGGCTGCAGCAGTATGTCAACAAGGAAGTGCCAGAAATTCAGGCTGGATTCACAAGTGGAACTAGGGATGTCATTGCTGATGTGAGATGGATCCTGGCTGAAAGCAGAGAATACCAGAAAGATGTTTGCCTGTGTTTTATTGACTATGCAAAGGCATTCTACTGTGTGGATCATAACAAATTATGGATAATATTGCAAAGAATAGGAATTCCAGAACACTTAATTGTGCTCATGAGGAACCTGTACATAGATCAAGAGGCAGTTGTTTGGACAGAACACGGGGATACTGCGTGGTTTAAAGTCAGGAAAGGTGTGTGTCAGGGTTGCATCCTTTCACCATACCTATTCAATCTGTATGCTGAGCAAATAATCAGAAAATCTGGACTATATGAAGAATGGGGCGTCAGGATTGGAGGAAGACTCATTAACAACCTGTGATACGCAGATGACACAACCTTGCTTGCTGAAAGTGAAGAGGACTTGAAGCACTTACTGATTTCAGTATGGATTACATCTCAACATAACGAAAACAAAAATCCTCACAACTGGACCAATAAGCAACATCATGATAAATGGAGAAAAGTTGTCAAGGATTTCATTTTACTTGGATCCACAGTTAACACCCATGGAAGCAGCAGTTAAGAAATCAAAAGACGCATTGCATTGGGCAAATCTGCTGCAAAAGACCTCTTTAAAGTGTTGAAAAGCAAAGATTCATCTTGAAGACTAAGGCACCTGATCCAAGCCCCACGATATTTTCAATCCCATCATACGCATGTGAAAGCTGGACAATGAATAAGGAAGGCCGAAGAAGAATTGACGCCTTTGAATTGTGGTGTTGGCAAAGAATCTTGAAGATACCACGGACTGCCAAAAGAATGAACAGATCTGTCTTGGAAGAAGTACAGCCAGAATGCGCCTTAGAAGCAAGGATGGCGAAACTACATCTTACATACTTTGGACATGTTGTCAGGAGGGATCAATCCCTGGAGAAGGACATCATGTTTGGTAAAGTACAGGGTCAGCAAAAAAGAGGAAGACCCTCAAGGAAATGAATTGACACAGTGGCTACAACAATGGGCTCAAGTATAACAATGATTGTGAGGATGGCGCAGGACCAGGCAGTGTTTTGCTGTCTCGTGCACAGGGTCGTTATGAGTCGCAACCGACTCGACGGCACCTAACAACAATGTTAAAAGACATTTATTTGACCTTTTCTACCTATACCCTAATCACTGTGAATATTATTTATTATGTGACCTTTGTAAAGAGAGAAAAAATTCTAAGATGTATTAAAAGTATATTCTATTACCCCTAACTTGAATTTGAGAGCTTAATATGAAATCATTTAAATTTCGAATCCTTCTTCTCCCCCCTAATATGGCAATAGCAGAAACCCAGCTGCAGGATAATATTAGCAAGCACAGCAATGAATTTTCACTGCAAACCCTAAGCACTGAAAGCTTCGTTTTTCTTTCTTCTTTTTTTTTTTTTAAAGAGATCCCCTATAATATGAGATATGCAATGCCATGTGTGCCAGGTGCTTTGCATAACAATGGTTTCCTTCAGTTATCCAGGCTCCTGTAGAAGAATCATGGAGGGAACTAAGCAGTAACATCAACAGCAAAAAAGAAAATTGCCCCTTTTTCACTGAAACTGCTCTTTTCTCCTAATTTTTTTTTTTTTTTTTTTTAGCAATTTTATCTTTTTAAATGTAAATACTAGTACGAGTTCAGAAAAGATATCCGGTTATTAACATTTCAGGTATAATTATTACTCTCCTTAATCCCCACCTTCTCCACGGAGCAGTTTTCTGTGGGAGAAGTATTATTACTTTCCTACTTGGTGTGGGCCCTCAGACGTCTTCAGGTAAACGTCTGTAGGAGGAACTCTCTGATTATAAAGGCCGAGTGAAATTAGTGTTATTAATGCACCAAGGTGTGAAGTAGGAACTTCAACTGGCTTTCCAGAAAGAACTCTGTTGATTACGTGTTTTAAGCTGCAGAAGATCTGTCTAAAAAGTCGCTATTGAAGCCGTTTACTAGCTCCTGTGCTAATAAGTGAGGAAAGTCTGCGCCTTCTGTGTGCGGAGTCAGAGTGCTGACGAGCAGCTTCTCAGCGCTAATAACTGCTGTGTTTCAGCAGCCGTGATCAGAAGATGTATTTCACTTTTTTTTTCTCGTGAATTGAATACTTAGGAAATCAGTAAAATGTTGCCAGAAGCCTTGCCTACAAGCTGCTGCCTTTGAGAAATTTGCAAGTCCTTTCCATTCCTTAAGAATCTTTCTTCATTTATGGAAAGGCTGGAATTGTAAGGTGTCTTCTCAGGGGCTGTTCCAAAAACCTCAAACCAGTTGTCATCGGTTTGATTGTGATGCATGGCAACCCCATGTGTTGCAGAGTGGGCCTGTGCTCCATAGTCTTTTCGCGGCCATGACCTTTTGGATGAGATCTCCAGGCCTTTCTTCCAGGGTGCCTCTGGGTGAGTTTGAACTGTCAACCTTTTGATTAGTAGACGAATTCTTAACCATTTGTGCCACCAGGGACTGTTAGACACATCTAATATCCTGACCATTTTCTGCATATCTGAAGTCTTTTAAGATATGCAGAAATTGCTCATATTTTGAAGTATTTCAAAAGATGCAGCTATGCTTAATGCTGAATTCTGAGTTAAATTTCTAAAAGCTCCTCCTGATCCTCTTCCAGCCTATAACATCCTTGCTGAATACAGAAATCTTGATTTGGTGAGCTATCTTCAACCCACAGAATTGGTTCCAATTATTCATTTAGGAATTCATTCATTCATGTATTTCATGGATCAATCAATAAATACTTAGCATCTACTCCATGTTATAAATACTATATTGCATGCTGGTCATATAAAATAGAATAAAATAATCCTGAAGGAAAACACAATCTAGTGAGGATACAAACATAAAAGCTTTGATAAAGTACGGCCGGTAGCTGGAGAAGAATAAAGAATGCCCCTTGGGCAGTAGAGGGGGATTCACAGAGAAGGTAACGGTTACCCTGGGCCTTAAGGGATAAGGGGTCTGTGAAAAGGAATATTGGTACGTTTTTATAGTATGTTCTTTATAGCATCACTAAGGTCTCTCTCTTGCCCCCTGCAAAAAAAAAAAAAAATCATGATTCGAAGCTAGTAACAGTGCTTTGATCTTTGGTGTCAAGAAATTCTCTCTCCAGAAAGTCCTTGTTAAAACGTGAAGGAGGTTTGCTCATTAACTCTTTGATAGGAGCTGTAATAACTCTCCTGTCTGCAGCACACAACTGGCATGAGGTTCAAATGAAAAGGAATTTGTGAAATCACATTCTTTGTAAATTGTAAAGTGCAAAGCAAGTGTTAGTTATTTGTGATATTATTATCATAGCAATGACATTATTATTACTTTAATAAGGATTATTTTTATCAATTTTCTGGACTTAAGCAATGTAACTTGGAGAAATTTGAAAAATATAAATGGTTTTAAAATATCTTTATGCAATATCATGGTGGGTACATCCAAAAACGTTTACTAGAGGAAACTGGCTTGGAGCTTGGCATAAAGAAAAATCCCTTTGAAATCCAGGGTGGAAAGGAAGAGTGTGCTGTCACAGTATAGGGAGAGCAACTAGGGTTCACATAACAATGTATGTATAAGTTTTTGTATGAGAGACTAACTTGAATTGTAAACTTTCACTTAAAGCACAACAATAAAAAGGAAAAAGAAAAATCCCTTTGTGCTACTAGAAAGACAGAATAACAACTAGAATAGACTATTATCTGATCTAGTATAGAAATTCTAATGACTTCCAACTATTTGTCATACCCTGAAATCAGGGGCCTCATCTCACATATTTACATCAGCCTTAGTGCCTTGTACATATAGTTGCTATCTAAGTATGGCGACTGTCCATTGATGCCACTGGAGACTAGGGAGGGAGTGGGAAGGTTTGAAGAACGGCAAGCTGCCATGGACAGTAGATCTGGATGAGGGCACCTGGGTAGCCAAGGGGCAGCTCAAGGGCACTGGATGCTCAGGGAAGAGGCCATCACCCAGGCAGGAGAATGCTGTTGAAAAAAGTGATCTGGGGAGAAAGAGGCTTCCCTAGAATTGTAGTTGTTAGTTGTCATCAAGTTGGCGCCAACTCATGGCGACCTTATGTATAACAGAACTAAACGTTGCCAGGTGCTGCTCCATTTTCGTGGTTGTTGGCATATTTGAGTCTATTGTTGTGGCTATTGTGTCAATCCATCTCACTGTGAGTTTCCCTCATTGTCACTGACCCTCTGCTTTACCAACCATGATGCCCTTTTCTAGTGATTGGTCTTTCTTGTGGACGCATCCAAAGTAAGCAAGCTGAAGTCTCAGTTCAGTTCGCAAGTTTCCATAAGGCTGCCTTCATCCTTCATCTACTTTTCTCAGACCACATGCAAGAAATTACCCACTGGCTAGCCTAAACCCTTACTTAGGGTGCTAGTAATTTAGAGACCTCACAATTATTTTTTGTGGGACTGTATTTGATATTTCAATTAGAAGTGCCAAAGTAGTTGATCACAAGGGTAGAGGCAGAACTCTGTCACACTACCTTAACTCATCCTTTTTAATTTAAACTTGTTTTTATTTGGAATTCTATAAGCGAAGGAGTACCACTAATTTTTCAATGTCTCTAATTGATGACACCTAATAACAACAAAGAGCCCTAAAGGTCTTAGTATGATCCTACTTGAGATTTTAAAATGGTCCTCATAGTTTTCCCACAATTTAGAATGCTTGAAAGGAGCAGCAGCGTGGTCGGTACGCTAAGGACAAGATTGAATATGAGGTTCTCTGAATGTTCGCCCCACTCCCCTAAGCTGAAAAAATGGATAAATGTTGCTGGGCAAATGGGAAAGGAGATTCTCAAACCAGATTATATCCTTGGGAGCAGCCTGAAGGCTGCCAGCTCCAGCAACAAGGAGCTTTCCACTCAAGCTATTAATGTCTCCTAATAAAATTTCTCACACTTAAAAAGCCTCTATCTAGCCCCAAGCCTTGCTTCCTTTCCCATGCTACACACTGGAATAGAAAGCTGGCTACATAGTTTTTTTTGAAGTATACCATGGTACCCAGATTGTGTAAAAATTTTCCTTGGAACCTTCTTTCTAGTCTGAAAAACAAAACAAAATAGTTGCTATTGAGTCAATTCAGACTCACGGCAACCCCATGTGTGTCAGAGTAGAACTGTGATTCGCAGGGGTTTTCAATAGCTGATTTTTCAGAAGTAGAGCACAAGGCCTTTCTTCTGAAGTGCCTCTGAGTGAAACTGAACCTTCAGCCTTTCAGTTAGCCAAGGGCGTTAACCATTTGCACTGGACTGATCAGAAATAGCTCCCAATAAGATCACTGATGCATTAGACAAAAAGGCCTTCCACCCATCTGAAGAGGTGTAACCACAGACAAGGTGAGAAATCTCATTCAGTAACCACATCCTCCACAAGCGCATCTGCACGGTTCAGTTCATCAGAATTTGCTTAGTTGTGAACCCCACTGAGGAAATAGCAATGGTGTTTAGTATTATTATGATGGTGTAGTCAAAAACACACATTCTGGCAAATATAACAGTGAGTACAAAAGAGTAAGTTTTTTTTTTTTTTCCCTTACATTTTAAGTATTGTATTCACTGCAACATTTCTTAAAATCCCCTTTCCTCTCGCATCTCTTTCTTGCATCCACAGAGGCTCCTTACCTTCAACATTCTATCAGCTCCGGCCCATGAAACCTGTATGTCTCAGTCATCTGTTGCTGCTCTAATAGAAGTACCACAAGTGGATGGCTTTACAAAGAGAAATTTATTCTCTCACAGTCCAGTAGGCTACAAGTCCAACTTCAGGGCATCAGCTCCAGGGGAACGCTTTCTCCATCGGCTCTGGAGGAAAGTCCATGTCATCAGTCTTCCTTTGGTCTGGGAGCTTCTCTGCACAGGAACCTCAGGTCCAAAGGACACGCTCTACTCCCAGCACTGCTTTGTTGGTGGTATGAGGTTCTCATGTATCTCTGCTCACTTCTCTCTTTTATATCTCAAAAGAGATTGCATTAAGACACTGATCTTGTCAACCTCATCAGTATAAACTCATCACAGTGATAGAATTTACGACACATGAGGAGATCACATATAATCTCATCATAGTGGTAGAGTTTACAACACATAAGGAAATCACATCAGATAACACAATCATACAATACTGGGAATCATGACCTAGCCAAGTTGCTACACACATTTTTTGAGGGACACAATTCAATCCATGACACTGTTTTTCTAGGAATTCCCTTTTTCTTCTATTTCACCACCATTTTAAGTCTTTTTTTTTGGACCGTCCTTAATTTCAACATTGCATCACAAAAGCCTAAGACAAAGAATTGGAATGGTTGACAGTAGATCCTGTCTTAAGAGGGTGCAGAAGGGAAAGCCTTGGGTAGGAAAATCTAGAACTTCTGATCTTCTATGGACACAAAATAGTTTTTGTGCCAGCACAGCTGTCATCTCAGAAAGCTGAAAGTAGGGTCCTGAGTGAATGGGATATGGCAGGGAAGTTTTATTTGGGTGTATGTGATACTGAGGATGTGGGTCACCACCCAGAAATGACATCCATGGTGTAGTCACTACTGTAAAAGCTACCACTGATTTGCAGCATATCATGTGCAGGGTATTATACAGAATGACTGTAATATTCTTTTATTTTCCCTTACAGGGATCTGATGGGATAGATTTTGTTATTTTTGTTTTATAGATGAAGAAAGAATGAAAATCGAGGGGGAATAATTTGCCAGCTAATTAGAACAGAGGCAGCATGAGAGCCCAGTGCCCGTGGCTTGTAGCCCAAAATGGTAACCATTAAGTCACCCCATTTCCACAGTGGAAGGCCCATGTAGCCAGGAGACAGCATTAGAGGATGTGGTAAACCAGTTGCCATGAAGTCAACTCAGACTCACGATGACCCTCTATGTGTCAGAGTAGAACTGTTCTCCATAGCATTTTCAATGGCTGATTTTTTGGATTGTCAGGCCTCTTCTTCTGAAGTGCCTCTTGTGGACTCAAACCTCCAGCCTTTCAGTTAGCAGCCAGACATGTGAACCGTTTGCACCGCACAGGAACTCCAGAGGCTGTAGCAGATGCTTAAATAGATAGGAACATTGCCAAAGGCAATTTTCACCCACCTCCTCCTTTATAGCAGGCCTAGCCCATCTCTCCACAGATTCTAAGACTATGATGACATTAACCACACCTTGGCCTGCCCCTGGAAGGATGAGAATTTTCTCTCTCATAACAGCCAAAGGTACCAAAAAAAAAAAAACATATTGCAGTTGAGCTGATTCCAACTCATAGCAACCCTATAGGACAGAGTAGAACTGCCCAATAGAGTTTCCAAGGAGCTCCTGGTGGATTTGAACTGCCGACCTTTTGGTTAGCAGCCATGACTCTCAACCACTACACCACCAGGGTTTCTGTCAAAGGTAGATGATCTCCAGTGTGGACTGTGAAAGGAGAACACCCATCAGAGAAGAAGCCCTGATAAAAAGCAATCCTTCTCTTTCTGCATCTCCCCAGGGCCCTGATTCAGATGGGAGGGTTCACAGTTTTCTCAGCGGCAGATGCAGTTAAATCCCCATAGGCCATTCTTAGAGCTTTCAAATAAAACAGTAGAAAAGCTGTGTAAGCCCTAACATCTTTTATACATTTCATTGTTAAAAGAGAATAATGTGCCCCTAGCAAAGATGGGGATAGGGCAAGAACTTACATACCTTCCACTTCAAACTATTAAATTTCCATTCTAACCCTGTTTTTTCTATGCAGCCCACCAGCGGTATTCTTAATTAGAGGTCAGTATTTCTTTCTTTTTTAAAATAAGAAACGGTATAACACCTCCCATCTTCCCCTTTTAAAGAGGGGATGTAGAAACACATTTGTTAAAAGTGATTTGTATTCTGTATTCCATACTCAAGGAAGTGCTCCTTATAAAACCCAGTTCACTGTATAATTAATGACCCTTGTCTCATGCTTTAGGGCATAAACTGATTACCAGTCTGGGTCAGAGAAAACATTTCCCAGGTGTAGGATTGCACAATTAACTGTGTTGTGGGGAACTTGTGCTTTCTTTTGATGCTTCGGGTCTTCGCCACAGTGGGGGAGCAGGATGCTGGGCTGGACGGCCATCACTATGTTACAATGATCCACCTCCTCTGCTTCTCCAGACTCACTGGAAAATGACCCGAGACCACCTGACACGCTCATCACAAATGTTCCTCTGATGTCCCCTCTAGGGGGACAAATGTCTGCGAGCGAAGGAGTCAAGAGGCAGCCAACCCAAACAATGTTTAATACTATTGAAAGTTGATCTTTCTGGGGGGCAAAAAAAGTAAAGAAACCCCTCCTAACCGCGTTTGCTTTTGCTCGGAAGTAGCTGATGTATCATTAGTTTTTACAGATTGAAACTTGTGTTTCTGTTTTAAATCCAAGCAACAACAAATCATGTTTCCTGAAACAAAAGGGAAAACTACAAAAAAAGATGTAAGTCATTAGTGAATTAAATAATTAAAACAAATATACAAATATAACTTCTCATATATATGTGTGTGTGTATATATATGTATGTGTATATATATGTGTGTGTGTGTGTATATATA
>NW_004443971.1:17157617-17222168 GCF_000243295.1 Trichechus manatus latirostris | reverse complement strand
AGTGGTTAAGCACTTGGCTGCCAACTGAAAGACCGGCAGTACGAACCCACCAGCTGCTCTGCAGGAGAAAGATGTGGCAGTCTGCTTCCGTAAAGATTACATCCTTGGAAACCTTACGGGACAGTTCTGTGTCCTGTAGGGTTGCTTTGAGTAGGAATCGACTTGACAGCAATGGTTATTTGATAATCCACCAGCTGCTCCTTGGAAACCCTATAAACCCTGGTGGCGTAGTGGTTAAGAGTTCAGCTGCTAACCGAAAGGTGGCAGTTCGAATCCACCAGGTGCTTCTTGGAAACCGTATGGGGCAGTTCTACTCTGTCCTATAAGGTCTCTATGAGATGGAATCAACTCGATGGCAATGGGTATATGTGTATGTACATCCTCTTCTCACTTATAGACATGGTTAAATTCCAAAGACCAGATTGTTATGCAAAATTGGTGTTATGCAAAAATGGAGGATGACCACATCAGATCAAAAAGTGGAAGATCGACTACATCATTACATAACTGCCAAACGACTGAGACTCATGGCCTAGCCAAGTTGACACATAACCTTAACCATCATAGCCAGTGTTACTCTTGCCCTGCACCTCAGTGTTCATTACTGCCAGACATACGTCGTTAATGTGCAGAATAGTTGGATAGTAGATTTTTTACTATTTTCGTAAATGCAAAATGTCTGATAACAAGACAATTGATCAGTGAGAAGCAGGTGTGCATGTGTGTATGTGTGTGTGTGTGTATATATAAAGTTGGCAGGAAGCCCTGATGGCACAATGGTTAAGTGCTCAGCTGCTAACTAAAAGGTTGGTGGTTTGAACCCATTCAGTGGCTCTGAGGGAGAAAGATCTGGCGATCTGCTTCTGTAAAGATTACAGCCAAGAAAATGCTATGGAGCAGTTCTACTCTGTCACATGTGGTCACTATTAAGTTGGCATCGACTCGGCACCACCCATGACAACAACAACATAAAGTTGGCCAAATGTTATATTCTAAAGCAGTGCTAACAGAACTCTCTGTGATGATGGAAATGTTCTGTATCTGTGCTGTCCAGTATGATAGCCACCAGCCACATGTGGTTATTGAGCACTTGAAGTATGGCTAGTGTGACTAAGGAACTCAATTATTAATTCAATTAAATTTTAATTTAAATAGCCATACGTGGCTAGTGGCAATCATATTGGACAGCACGGTTCTAAAGTATATGGTGTGAATATTTAACACTTGATGTAATGAACATATTAAATATTGGTAAGTTCAACATGACTTCTCTACTGTTTATTAGGTATGTTTCGCTTCATACCAGGTGTTCAGTGAAGTCTAGTGATGTTTACTAGGGAAAAGGAGGCATGAGATTCCTTATGCTCACTCTGCATCAGTAACCTTGCCTGGAGGTGATAAAAATAAGTCCAACAAATGTTAATAATCCCTGGTACAGTTACTCCTTTACTCGACCTCACTTCAAAATTGAGAATATGTAGGAGCCCTGGTGGCACAGTGGTTAAGCGGCCGGCTGCTCGCTGAAACGTCAGTGGTTTGAACCCAAGAGCCACTCAGTAGGAGAAAGATGTGTCAGTTCGCTTCTGTAAAGATTAAAGTCTTAGAAACTCTGTGGGGCAGTTATACTCTGTCCTTTAGGGTCGGTATGAGTTGGAATCGACTTGACAACAACGGGTATACAGGAATCTAGATAACCCAAGTGGTTTTCAAACAGCAGCTAACTTAAAGGTTGGCCGTTCGAATCCACCCAGTGGCTCCATGAAAGAAAGGCCTAGGGATCTCTTTCTGTGAAGATTACAGCCAAGAAATCCCTGTGGATCAGTTCTACTCTGTAACACATGGGGTTGTCATGAGTCAGGGGCCGATCAATGACAACTAACAACAACAGGTACTTATATAACCTGTTAAAATTTAGCCATTAAACTATGAAGAAAAGATTTGGTATCAGAGTTTTCCAGCTGAGGAGAGCCCCACTGTTTATTTCCACTATTCCCATTATCCTTTGAAGGTCCGATGGTATAGAAGAGTTGGAAAGGCATGTAATCAAACAATTTCCAAGACAAAATCACTCCTCTCAATTTTTCCTTTTATGTACTTTGTTTTTCCCTCCCTTTTCTATTCCAGGCTAATTTTCTTCTTTCCAGCTTGATGATTATAAGAATTATTCTATTTTTGGAAGAGTTATATATTTCTTAGCTTATAGTTTTGATGCTTCAATTAAGAGTAAAGAACTATCTATCTTTGATTGACCGTTATCTTTCTGACCTACATGTAGGCATACACACTGAATAAAAACTGTGGCATGTGAAAATGGAATTCTCCTATTTCCATTAACATTAATTGATTAATGTAGAATTAAATCGTGTAGTGTATCTACCACATTCTTTTTATAGTTACTTCATCTTTCTCAAAAGTAAAAAGAAATAACAAAGAGAGAGATACCTTTTTAAAGTATGTCTAGTTATACATTATTAAAGGATCTTAAGGGAACGAACAAAATCTTTTTGTACCCATCTAATGTTTCAACAGTTTAGGTTTATTAGGTATGAATATTTTTAAAGGTGTCAACTATTTTTCCACCACCTATTATTCAATTGCCCCTACAAATATTTTTAAAGGCTCTTTGAAATTGTTGTATTTTGAAATACAAGAGTGAAACACACAGGCACATGGTTAATATTTTACAATTCATGAAATGAATATCATGATGTAGAGATGATATATTTAATTTTTCAAAAGCCATCCAAAGAAATGGTCAATACTCAAAAAGTGTATTGAACACATAATGCTTTTTCATTCAGAAAGGTACAGACACAATAGAAATCTTTTAGACTAAAAAAAGTTTCAGTTAAAACTGAAAAAGGAAAAAAACGAAATTATTTTTAATTTTTTCTCTACTAAAGCAATTTTAGTAGTCAAATTAAGCAAAAATTGGTTACATTCATTGCACTAAAATTTTCACATGTTGATATAACTTACAAGAATTAAGAATTTTCAACTGTACCCAATGTCATGTCTTAAATATTCATCTAGTTTAGAATTCAGAAACACATTCTGCTATTTTACTGATTATTGCTCGTGGTTTTACAGAGCCTGCCTTCTCATCAGCATTCAAATGCTAATTATCTAAAACTAGAAGGTAGCCAAATATATCCTTGCAGTTATTACAATTAGATATTTGGTTACACTACTCTTTTGAGGAATAGATTTATAAGGCAAAATTTACCAAAGTAAGGAAATACATAAAGAGCTGTCAAGTCAGATTTGAAAGCACCTGTAGTCAACTCTGAATAATTCACAATGAAAAAACAATGTTATTTATCACAATACTTATTTCTATAATGTTGTTGTTGTTAGGTGTCATCAGGTTGGTTCCAACTTACAGTGACTCTGTGTAAAACAGAACAAAACACTGCCTGGTCCTGTGCCATCCTCACAATCGTTGCTATGTTTGAGCCCATCATTGATTGCAGCCTCTGTGTCAATCCATCGAATTGAGCCTCTTCCTCTTTTTTGTTGAGGCTCTACTTTACCAAGCATGATGTCCTTCTCCAGGGACTGGTCCCTCCTGATAACATGTCCAAAGTATGTGAGATGAAAAGTCTTGCCATCCTTGCTTCTAAGAATCATTCTAGCTGTATTTCTTCCATGACAGATTTGTTTGTTCTTCTGGCAGTCCATGGTATATTCAATATTCTTCGCCAACACCGTAATTCAAAGGCTTCAAGTCTTCTTTCGTCTTCCTTATGCATTGTTCAGCTTTCACATGCATATGAGGTGGTTGAAAATATCACAGCTTGGGTCAAGTGCACCTTAGTCTTCAAAGTGACGTCATTGTTTTTTAACACTTTAAAGAGATTTTTTGCAGCAGATTTGCCCAATACAATATGTCGTTTCATTTCTTGACTACAGCTTCCATGGGCATCGTCATGGATTGAATTGTGCCCCCAAAAATATGTGTCAACTTGGCTAGGCCATGTTTCCCAGTATTGTGTAATTGTCTACCATTTTGTCATCTGATATGATTTTCTTATATGTTGTAAATCCTACCTCTATGATGTTAATGAGGCAAGATTAGAGGCAGTTATGTTAATGAGGCAGGATTCAATCTACAAGATTAGGTTGCATCTTAAATCAATATTTTTTGAGATATAAAAGAGAGAATTGAGCAGAGAGACATGGGAACCTCGTACCACCAAAAAAGCAGTGCCAGGAGAAAAGCATGTCCTTTGGACCTGGGGTCCCTGCACTGAGCAGCTCCTAGTCCAGGGGAAGATTGATGACAAGGACCTTCCTCCAGAGCCAACAGAGAAAGAAAGACTTCCCCTGGAGTTGGCACCCTGAATTTGGACTTCTAGCCTACTAGAATGTGAAAAAATCAACTGTTTGTTGAAGTGACCTACTTGTGGTATTTCTGTTATAGCAGTACTAGATATCTAAGACTAGGTATCTATTGATTGTGGATCCAAGTAAAATGAAATCTTTGACAACTTCAATCTTTTCTGTTTATCACGATGTTGCTTATTGGTCCAGTTGTGAGGATTTTTGTTTTCTTTATGTTGAGGTGTAATGCATACAGAAGGCTGTAGTCTTTGATCTTCATCAGTAAGTGCCTCAAGTCGTCTTCACTTTCAGCAAGTAAGGTTGTGTCATCTGCCTATCGAAGGTTGTTAATGAGTCTTCTTCCAATCCTGATGCCACATTCTCCTTCATATAGTCCAGGTTCTCAGATTATTTGCTCAGCATACAGATTGAATAAATATGGTGAAAGGATACAGTCCTGATGCACACCTTTCCTGATTTTTAAACCACTCAACACCCCTTGTTCTGTTTGAACTACTGCCTCTTGGTCTATGTATAGATTCCTCATGAGCTCAATTAAGTGTTCTGGAATTCCCATTCTTTGCAATGTTTGCATAATTTGTTAATATCCACACAGTCAAATGCTTTTGCATCATCAGTAAAACACAGGTAAACATCTTTCTGGTATTCTCTGCTTTCAGCCAACATCCGTCTGACTGCAGCAATGATATCCCTCATAATACTTATAAGAAAGTTAATAAAGATGTTTAATTTCCTATAATGCTCTTGATGTGCATTGGAAAATATAGAAAACAAGAATGATTTAAGCCTTCCAGAAGTTCATAAGTTAAAATAGATACTATTTGTGAAAAAAAATGACAATAATGATAAACAAATGAAATACATGAATACCAGGTGCTATTACTTTTACTACCAGTGTCCATGCAGTGGTCCAGTATAACATTCCTCCAGGGACAGGCTGTGACTTAAGAGTTCACAATCTCTTATCCAGAACTCTTGTTTTCAAAATTTAAAATGCTCCTGATTGTAGAAGGGTAAAAGTGTATATACCATATATGATGAAATACCCCATTGGGTTCTGGGATAATATTTTGTAATTAAACACATTTAAATTTTACAGTAAAACACATGAACATTTATACTGAGTGGCATAAATAAAGACTAAATTAAACATTATTTCACATCAAGAATTGCTGCTAAATGAGTTTATTCAATTTTATTTTAAAATGTTCAATTAATGGGCGAGCCAAAGACTGTGAAAAAAATATATGCAGTACATATATCTGACAAATGGCTCATATCTAAAATATGTAAGGAATTCTGACAAATCAACAAAAAAAAAGACAATCCTACAAAAATGGGCAAAAAGCAAGTAAACATATAAGCCACTTCACAAAATAGGATATATAAATACCCAGAAAGCACTTTTAAAAGTGCTCAACATCATTCGTCATCACAAAATGCAAATTAAGACCACAATTTGATATCATTTCATATCCACCAGGAATCCCTGGGTGGTGCAAATGGTTAAGTGCTTGGCTACTAACTGAAAGGTTGGCAGCTTGAATCCACCCAAAGACACATTTGAAGAAAAGCCTGAGGACTATATCTGAAAGATCATAGCCATTGAAAATCCTGGGGAGCACAGTTCTACTTTGAAGCTATTCTTCTCAATGTGTTCAACTCAAAATCAACTCAGTGACAGCTGGTTTGGTTTGAGTTGGTTAGATTGCCTAAAGTCCAAACACCAGCAATGCCAAATGTTGGTGAGGATGAGGAGCAACTGGAACATTCATTCTCTGCTGATAGGAGTGCAAAATGGTATGACACCTTTAGAGAACTATTTGGCAGTTTCTTAAGTTAACTATCTACCCTACGACAGCAATTCCATTTCTAAGTATTTACCTAATAAAAATAAAAATATGTTTATAAAAAGACTTGTACAAGTATAGTAATAGCAGCCCTATTCTTAGGAGCCAATGTCTTAGTTGCTTAGTGCTGCTAACACTACCGCAAGTGGGTGGCTTACCAAACTTTATTTTCTCATAGTTTAAGAGGTTAGAAGTCTGAATGCAGGGCACTGGCTCTAGGGGAGGGCTCTTTCTCTGTCCACTCTGGGGGAAAATCTTTGTTTCAGCTTCTCTTGCCCTGTGTTCCTCGGTTCCTTGGAGAGCTTCATGTGTCATCTGTCTTTCCCCATCTGTGCTTGCTTCTCTATGCCTACTCTGCTCTTTTTATATCTCAAAAGTGCGTAGGTTTAAAGCATACCCTACACCGATATGCCATTATTAACATAAAAAAGAAAACCCTAGTCCCAAATAAGATTACGTGCACAGGTATAGGGATTAGGATTCCAACACATATTTTGGGGGGACGTAATACACAATCCTTAACAGCCAACACTGGAAGCAACCAAAGTGTTCTACAGAAGGATATACAAAAGACATTATATTTATAAAATCGAATGCCATTAGGAAAAAAAAGGAAATAGACTACTGATACAATATGGATGAATCTCAAAAAACTTTTTTTGAATGAAATAATTCAGACACAAAAAACATACACTATGACTGTTTATAAGAAGTCCAAGAACAGGCAAGATTAATCTCTGATGGGAGGGAATCAGAAGGTGGTTGCTGGGAAGGTTATCGGGAAGGCGTGCGGCTTGCAATATAAAGAAACTTTATGGGGTGATGGAAATGGTTAAATCTTGTTTAGGGTGGGGAGTTGCCTGAGTTCAATTGTCAACACTCATTGAACTGAACATTTAGGATCTAGTATTTTATGTTCATTCTACTTCAACTTTTTTAAAAAATCTGTTTTCAGGGCTGTTTTGACTTTGGAATAGTGATTAAGGGACTGTGGACCTGTATTAAATGCTTATTTCCTGCCAAACCTGGCCACAAATGGAAGAAGTTAAATACATTGTGCAGCACAGAGGAATTCTATTGCTAAGGACCTGCTGGCCTGGGGATTCAATACTTAGCGATTATTTGGCCTTTCACAGATAAACCTTACATAGTGTGTTATGGTAAACTCATTAGGATTACTTCAGAGATAGTATTCAAAGTGTTCCTCAAGCTGATAAATCTAATATTTAAACAAAAAGCTTTTTCTATCCACCACACTCCCTACAGGAGCCCTGGTGGCATAAAAGTTAAGCGATCAGCTGCTAACCAAAGGTTGGCAGTTCAAAACCACCCAGCGGCTCTGCGGAAGAAAGACTTAGTTATCTGCTCCTGTAAAGATTACAGCCTAGAAAACCCCATGGGGCAGTTCTACTCTGTCACCTTGGGTTGGTATGAGTTGAAATTGAGTCAATGGCACCTAACAACAACACTCCCCACACGCCAAACCTCATCTTGTTAATCTTCCAACTGATGTGAAAAGTGAAACTAAGATGTGAGGGTCACTTGTTGACACTCATTACTGAGGGGTCCATAGATGCCACATCTGGTGTTCACTTGCTGCTGCTCTTCTATCAGGTTTCAACACAGCCAGCCACATAACAGTGCTAGGCCTTGAACTTCCTTTTCAGATTATGCCCCATACTGTTGTATGAAAAACGCACATCTCCAGTGGGAAAACTCTTCCAGCTGGCAGGCTAGAACAGTTGCTACAACTTAAATTCTTTAGGGAATGACCTGATGAAGACTTTTCAAACCAGATTTCACTGTCTTTACAGTATTTAAATGTTGGCTTTAAAAAGAGTGAAATGTTTCAAAAGCTAGGATTACTTTTCATAACAGTATCTATGACACCCAAGACTCTGCATGTTTTTAATGTAAAAAATTTAAAATTGGAATAATATTAAATCTTCAAACTGTGTTAGTTATTCCATCAATTAAATTTCATTGAGAAAAATCCCTTCAGTTGCTTTATGATATCCTTAACTTTATTTAGATGGTGACGCACTGAATCAATGTTTGAAAACAAATAAGGCAAATAGGTAATAATGTTAACTACACAAACTTTAAAAGGCCCTGGTGGTGCAACAATTAAACACTCAGCTGCTAGCCAAAAAGTTGGCAATTTGAACCCACCTACCGGTTGCGTTGGAAAAAGACCTGGTGATCTGCAATTCACTGTTTAGTCCTAAAAGTAATAGAGCATGGAACAGAAGAAACTGTACAAGTTTGGTGGCTTGCCAATGCGTATTTAAATGCAACTCTCTTTCCTCTCCATGGAACCACAGACATTTTCTTGATATTATTTAAATCCTAGTTTCCTCATCTGGAAAAGAAGGATGATAATAACCAGCTTATCGATAACTACTTCAAAGAGTTTCTAAAAGAATTTGAGGACACCCTGGTTGTAAATGTCTAAAAGAGTAGCAATTTAATTTCTATTTGCAAATTACTGAGCAAGTTATTTTTCTTTACCTCAATTTCTCATCTGTAAAATACAGATAATAATAGTATCATTGAGTAAAATTAATATATGCAAAGAACTTAAAATAATGGCTGGGAAAAAATAAGGCACTTAATAGCAACTCTGTTTCTTGCCGTTCCTCCCATTCATCGTGACATGAACATTTTGATTTACTTCTTTCCACACAACGGTTTTTTTGGATCTTCACCTGTCATTGAGAATTAAGCTCCAGAACTGCTCAAGGCCTGAATAAGCATTGGGCTGACAGTTTAGTCTTCACATCATAGGTACACGATAATAATAGTTGACATTCACTGCAAGTCTATTATGTGCAAAATACTATGCTGTTTACATACATTATATCATTTAATCCTTACAAAAACCCAATGATACTGGTTGTATTATTATCCCCATTTTACAGATGCAAAACCTTATAGAAGTTAAATAACCTATCTAACAATATTGCAGGTGGATGGTTGATGGTAGCAAGAAATTAAGATCCAAGTCAAGGCTGTTGACTCCAGACACTGAGCACATAACAAAAACGGAAGAAGTCCTACACAGAGAAGAGGTCATTTTATCCCTGGTAGTGAGTGTGAGTGAGGATCCTGAGAGTAAGTGGTCATGTTCACTAGAGAAGAATCACAGTACTTCTCCCAAGGACTATCTCATTTAAGCAGAACTGCCTTTGTTAATTTCTGAAGATTTCCAATTCCAAAGAGAGCACTTGGCATATATAATGCCTTCAATTAATGCTTGCTGAGCTTAGTACCCAGTTCAAACTCCCTCTTACAAGAAGAAAGCTTCCCTGACTCTCCCAGTCAGGACTACACACTCCTAAACACTGGTGTAATTTAATTATTTGCATTTAGATTCTTAAAGATATTCATACACATTAATCAAGTAATTACTGTTCTCAGAATATAAGGAGATCATCAGTTGTGAACCAAATTTGTTGTATCAGAATATTTCATGAAAAATTATTTATAACAGTATAAAATTGAAAGCAAAGATTCAAAAATAGGACAAAAAATGTGGGAAAAACATAATATTGAATATTATATAATACTGAAATATTAAGAATCATGTTTCACAATGTACTTGATAACTGAAATATGCTTATGAAAAATAGTGAAAAAAGAATGCTGCTTGTGTATATAACATGCTTGAAATTTGTTTCACAAAATTATATATATATAACTGTGTGTGGATTATACAAATATATATAGATGTTGTGCATCAAGTTCGCACATATATATATTATACAAATATAGATACAAATATATATATATATATGTATGTGCATCAAGGTTGTATCATTTCACCATATTTATTCAATCTGTATGCTGACCAAATAATCCAAGAACCTGAACTATATGAAGAAGAACACGGCATCAAGATTGAAGGGAGACTCATTAACAATCTGTGTTATGCAGATGACACAACCTTGCTTGCTGAAAGTGAAGAGGACTTGAAGCACTTATTGATGAAGATCAAAGACTGTAGCCTTCAGTATGGATTACACCTCAACAGAAAGCAAACAAAAATCCTGACAACTGGACCAATAAGCAACATCATGATAAATGGAGAAAATATTGAAGTTGTCAAGGATTTCATTTTACTTGATTCCACAACCAATTCTCATGGAAGCAGCAGTCAAGAAATCAAATGACGCACTGCATTGGGCAAATCTGCTGCAACATAACTCTTTAGAGTGTTAAAAAGCAAATACGTCACTTTAAGGACTAAGGTACCCCTGACCCAAGCCATGGTGTTTTCAATCGCCTCATATGCTTGCGAAAGCCAGGCAATGAATAAGACTGAAGAAGAATCTACACCTTTGAATTATGGTGTTGGTGAAGAATATAGAATATACCATGGGCTGCCAGAAGAACAAACAAATCTGTCTTTGAAGAAATACTGGTAGAATACTCCTCAGAAGCAAGGATGGTGAGAGTTTGTCGCACATACTTTGGACATGTAATCATGAAGGATCAGTCCCTGGAGAAGGACATCATGCTTGGTAAAGTAGATGGTCAGCGAAAAAGAGGAAAACGCTGAATGAGATAGACTGACACAGTGGCTGCAACAATGGGCTCAAGCATAACAACAATCATGAGGGTGGTACAGGACCAGGCAGTATTTTGTTCTATTGTACATGGGGTTGCTGTGAGTCAGAACAAATTCGATGGCTTCTAACAACAAGAACAACAACATATACATGTATGTATATATACATTTTATATATATATTATATATATACATAAATTATATATATACAAAATTATATAATTATTATATAGTAATATATGTAAGTATGTAATATCTATGGGTATATAATACATCCCCGCACATCTGTCCGCTTGTCCTACTGTGGTGGCTTGCATGTTGCTGTGATGCTGGAAGAAGCTATGCCACCAGCATTTCAAATATCAGAAGGGTCACCCATGGTGGACAGGTTTCAGCTGAGCTTCCAGACTAAGACAGACTAGGAAGAAGGACCTGGCTGTCTACTTCTGAGAAACTGGCCGGTGAAAACCTTACGAATAGTAGTGGAACATTGTCTGATATGGTGCCTGAAGATGAACCTCTCAGGTTAGAAGGCACTCAAAATGTGACTGGGATATGACTATTATTCAAATTTACATAACAAGCACTAATGCCAAAGATGAGGAAACTGACGATTTTTATCAGCTTTTGCATTCTGAAATTGATCAAATATACAATCAAGATGCATGGATAATTACTGGTAATTGGAATGCGAAAGTTGAAACAAAGAAGAAGGATCTGTAGCTGGAAAATATGGCCTTGGTGATAGAAATGACACAGGAAATCACATGACAGAATTTTGTAAGACCAGCGACTTCTTCACTGCAAATACCCTTTTTCAACAACATAAACAGCGACCATACAAGCCCTGGTGGCACAGTGGTTAAGTGCTACGGCTGTTAACCAAAAGATCAGTGGTTTGAATCCACTAGCCACTCCTTGGAAACTCTATAGGGCAGTTCTACTCTGTCTTATAGGGTCACTATGAGCCGGAATTGACTCAACAGTAACAGTTTTTTTTTTATATGTACACATGGACCTCACTGGATAGAAAACATAGGAATCAAATCGACTACATCTGTGGAAAGAGATGATGGAAAAGTTCGATATCATTAGTCAGAACAAGGGCAGGGGCTGACTGTGGAGCAGACCATCAATTGCTCATATGCAAGTTTAAGTTGAAGCTGAAGAAAATTGAAACAAGTCCATGGGAATCAAAATACGATCTTGAGTATATCCCACCTGAATTTAGAGACCATCTCAAGAATAGATTTGATGCACTGAAAACTAATGACTGAAGACTGTTGAGTTGTGGGATGACATCAAGGACATCATGTATGAAAGAACAAAAAGGTCATAAAAATACAAGAAAGAAAGAAAAGACCAAAATGGATGTCAGAAGAGACACTGAAACTTGCTCTTGAACATAAAATAGTAAAATCGAATGGAAGAAATGATGAAGTAAAAGAGCTGAACAGAAGATTTCAAAGGGCGGTTTGAGAAGACAAAGTGAAGTATTATAATGAAATGTGCAAAGGCCTGGAGTTAGAAAACCAAAAGGGAAGAACACGCTCGGTATTTCTCAAGCTGAAAAAACTGAAGAAAAAATTCAAGCCCCGAGGTGCAATATTGAAGGATTCTATAGGCAAAATATTAAATGACGCAGGAATCTTCACAAGAATATTGAAGGAATATACAGAGTCACTGTACCAAAAAGAATTGGTCTACATTCAACCATTTCAGGAAGTAGCATATGATCAAGAACGGACAACTGATGATATTGAAGGAAAAGTCCAAGCTGCACTGAAGCCATTAGGGGAAAACAAGGCTCCTGAATTTGACAGAATACCACTTGAGATGTTTCAACAAATGGATGCAGCACTGAAGTGCTCACTTGTCTATACCAAGAAATTTGGAAGACAGCTACCTGGCCAACTGACTGGAAGAGATCCAAATTTGTGCCCACTCCAAAGAAAGGAGGTTCAACAGAATGCAGAAATTATTGAACAATATCATTAATACCACATACAAGTATAATTTTGCTGAAGATAATTCAAAAACTGTTGCAGCAGTACATCAATGGGGAACTGCCAGAAATTCAAGCCAGATTCAGAAGAGGACGTGGAACTAGAGATATCATTGCTGGTGTCAGGTGGATTTTTGCTGAAAGCAGAGAATATCAGAAAGATGTTTACCTGTGTTTTATTGACTATGTAAAGGCTTTTGACTATATGGATCATAACAAATTATGGATAACATTGTGAAGAATGGAATTCCAGAACACTTAATTGTGCTCATGAGGAACCTGTACTTAGACCAAGAGGCAGTCATTTGAACAGAACAAGGGGACACTGCATGGCTTAAAATCAGGAAAGGTATGTTTTAGGGTTGCATCCTTTCACCATACTTATTCAATCTGTAGGCTGAGCAAATAATCTGAGAAGCTGGACTATGTGAAGAAGAACGTGGCATCAGGATTGGAGGAAGACTCATTAACAACCTGCCATATGCAGATGACATAACCTTGCTTGCTGAAAGTGAAGAGGACTTGAGCACTTACTGATGAAGATCAAAGACCACAGCCTTCAGTATGCATTACACCTCAACATAAAGAAATCAGAAATCCTCACAACTGGACCAATAATCAACATCATGATAAATGAAAAAAAAGACTGAAGCTGTTGAGGATTTCATTTTACTTGGTTCCACAATAAAATTCTATGGAAGCAGCAGTCAAGAAATCCAAGGATGCATTGCATTGGGCAAATCTGCTGCAAAAGACCTATTTAAAGTATTGAAAAGTGAAGAAGTCAGTTTGAAGACTTACATGCACCTGACTCAAGCCATGATATTTTCAACTGCGTCATATACATGGAAAGCTGCACAATGAATAAGGAAGACTGAAGAAGAATTGATGCCTTTGAATTGTGATGTTGGTGAAGAATATTGAATATACCACAGACTGCCAAAAAAGGAACAAATCTGTCTTGGAGGAAGTACAACCAGAATGCTCCTTAGAAGCAAGGATGGCGAGACTATGCCTTACATACTTTCGACATGTTGTCAGAAGGGATCAGTCCCTGGAGAAGGATATTATGCTTGGTAAAGTACAGAGTCAGTGCAAAAGTGGAAGATCCTCAACGAGATGGATTGACACAGTGGCTGCAACAATGGGCTCAGGCATAACAACGATTGTGAGCATGGCGCAGCACCAGGCAGAGTTTTGTTCTGTTGTACATAGGGTCACTATGAGTTGGAACCGACTCAACAGCACCTAACAACAACAGCATACTATGTGGAGCCCTGGTGGTGCAGTGGTTAAGAGCTACAGCTGCTAACCAAAAGGTCAGCAGTTCAAATCCTCCAGTTGCTCCTTGGAAACCCTATGGGGCAGTTCTACTGTGTCCTGTAGAGTCACTATGAATTAGAATTGACTCAATGGCTGGGTATGGGTTTTTTTTTTTTTTTTTTTGGTTTAACATACTATGTAATTTACTTACTTGCTTGCCTCTCCCCACTGCAAGCATTTTTAACTTTTTTGAATCCAAAGAATATAGAAGGGTGCCTGAAACTTGCTAGGCACCCAGTAGATATCTACTGAGTGAATGGTAAGATGAGTGATGGAATGGGCCTCAGATACGCTAACTCCAGAAACAGAACCATGTTGTCCCTCATGACTTTCTATATCTTTCTTCTAGGTTTTGTTTTCTCTGTGTTTAGCTTTATTTTCTTCTGCTACAGGTAAACTTTTTCTGCAGTATGATGTGGGTGGAATGGATACATAGCCACACACAGTTTTGTGTTTATGTTTTCCTAGGTATTGACTCTAAAGTGAAGAGAGAATTTAAATTCTGTTCTGCATTTTTCCCTTTTTGATCAGGATTCTTCTTTAGAATCTTTGATCAAAATGTTCAGGAATGGTAGCTGGCACCATCCAGTTTTTCTGGTCTCATGGGAAAAGAGGCAGTTGTGCATGAAGGCAATCAGACAAGCATTCCATTTCCTTCTCCTATTCTTGACTCTCCTTCTTCCTCTGTTACTCCAGGCAAATAGAGATCAATTGTTGTGCCTTGGGTGGGTGCTTGCAAGCTTTTAAGACCCCAACACTACACAATGCACTAGGAGGTAGAACAGAAGCACTAAAAATGGTATTAGGCCAATTAACTGGGATGTCCCATGAGACCATGACCCTAAACCCCCAAAACAAGAAACCGAATCCCATGAAGTGTTTAGTTGTACATAAGCAGCCTAAGCAGCTACACTTCTTTTGTTGTTGATGTAAATAAATGTATTTCACTCTGCATTTGCCAGTTTAACTTATTACAGGTATACAATTTTGTGACATCAATTACACCAATTGCCTGTACAACCATTACTCTTAATAAATTCTCATGAAATCCAGAATTTCTGAAGCAATTGAGTTAAACCAAAAATATCCCCTGAAGCCTTCTTTAAATCAAACAACAGTCTAGCTTAACTAGTAAAGAATGTCTGCCATGAGCATTGTGCTCTTTTAAAGAATTTACTGGGAAAAAAATTAAAAAAACAAATCCATTGTCATTGAGGCAATTCCGACTCATAGCAACCCTACAGAACAGGGTAGAACTGCCCCACAGGGTTTCCAAGGAGAAGCTGGTGGATTTGAACTGCCAACTTTTTGGTTACCAGCTGAGCTCTTAACCACTATGCCACCAGGGCTCCAAAGAACTTAACTATATGGGATCAAATTGATTACAGCAACTTGAAAGATTAAGTAGAAAGCTTAAGGGGAAGTGAGTTTATGTCAATAGGGGAGGAACAATTTAGAAAAAGAGGATGAGAATGGCTGCACAATTGGAAGACTATTATCAAGTCACTATATTGTACATACAGAAATTGCTGACTTGGTGCATGTTTTGCTCTGTATATTTTCAACAACAATTTAAAAAGAGGAAAAAAAAGTGAAGAGATGTTTTCTCTTTAAGAGTCTATAAATCAAATTCTAGAGAATGACTATGGTTCATTTGATCAATGGGCAAAGTAATTGGCCAAGTCTAGGTCGCAAAGCCACCCTCTGAGGGGTGGAATCCTGTGTGATTGACAGCCTCACACGAACCATACAGAGGAGTAAATTGTAGTACCAGAATATACAGAACACTACAGAATATAACAGACTATAACAGGCTCAGAGTATCAAAAAATGATTACTACACTGTTCTGTTCCTCTTAATTTTTCCTTTTCTGTTATCCTTTTCCTAATTCCATTTTGTTCCCTCTTCTGTTAGGGCGTATGTGTTTGTGAAGATCATGTCTCTAATTGAAATGTTAAAAACCTGAAAAATATCCATCCTTAAGATGCGGAAAAAGAGAGTGTGGAGTTTAACACTGTAGAGAAAGGAGTACTTTGATAGCACATGCCCAATAAATGACAACCACAATACTCATGTCAATAAATGACAACCACAATTACTCATCTGTGTGTGATGCTTACAGTGTACAAAATATTGGCAAATACTAATGATCATACAGCCTTTTGAGATAAGCTCTTATTATTAACCACATTTTATAGATAATCAGTCTGAGGGATAAAGTGCTTATTTCTCCAGGGTCATAAAACAATGAAGTAACGGAGCCTGGATTCAAGTCCTGCCTGTTTGAATCTAAACATTAGATACTTACCATGCAACACTGCTAGCTCATGAAAATTTTACTAGTAAGTAACATTTTATATATCACTTTTAAAATTTTCACAGTCACCACACTCTTATGTAGCACTCAATTGGCATCATCAATAATGAAGAGTTCTAGAATTCTCTCCATGCATCACGAAGTCCTGTTCTCAGAAACATGGACAAATACACACTTCCGTTCTTCTTTCTTGGGAGAAAGAGCTGACAATCTGCTTCCGTAAAGATTACAGCCGAGAAAACCCTCTGGGGCAGTTCTGCTCTGTCACATGGGGTCATTATGAGTGAGAATTGACTCAGTGACACCGAACAGCAACATATGGGAGATGTTGATGTGCCAGAAATGTGTGGGTATTCTCTGCTTTCTACCCACTCTTAGAGATCAGTGTCCTTAGAAAATAGTTTATCTGCTGTGACTGAATCAGTCCAAAAACCATTAAGACATGGAAATTCTTTCAAAGGTGAAGCCAGGATGGGAATGTTCAGCCACACTGTTCTATTTTCATCCTTCCAGCTGCAATGATTCATCATCGTTTCAATAAAGTGTTTCCATGAGAGACTTTCATAAGCACATTCATACTGGTTTGGGGTACGAATGCATTCCCCTCGCCCTGGGCAGGAGAACAAATTTTGCACAAAATTATGTACTAGTTTCCAGATAACACTTCCCTTTTCTACACAATAGTGAAAATACAGTCACTAAAGTGCTGGAAGTTGTACAGAGTAGAGATTAAGAGCATGGCTCCTAGGGCTAATGCAAATTTCAGCTCTGTCACTTATTAGCTTAGTGATTTTGGACCAGTTACTTCTCTTGCCATTGTTTCTCTTTCCTCATCTATAAAAAAGGAAGTTAATAATTTCATAAGACTGCTGTGAATTTAATGAATTATTTGGAAAGCATTTAGTGCCTAGAAAATAATAAGCGCTATATCAGGGTTTGCTGTTATGATTTTATCCAACCCTGTCTTTTTACAGATGACGAAACTGAGGCAAAGAGAGAGTTAAGTAACTTGTTCACGGTCAAACATTAGTGAATGGGCATCTGCCGACTTTTAACCCATTTGCTTTTAAGTATATTATCTTGTCTTTTATATGTCATGGATCGAACTGTGTTCCCCCAAAATGTGTGTTGAAACCTTAACCCCTGTACCTGTAAATATGACCTTATTTGGAAATAGAGGTTTTTCAATTGTTATGTTAATGAGGTTATACCAGAATAGGGTAGATCCTAAACCGATTTACATTTGAGTTATAAAAAGAGCAGAATTGGCACAGAGACACACACAGAGGAAAGAAAGGCATCATGTGAGGATCATATTACAAGCCAAGGAATGCCGAGGAACCAAGGAGTGCCTGGGGCTATCAACAGGAAGGAATTGACATGGCCAAGACCCTAATTTGGACAGTTAGATTCTAGCATGTGAGAAAATAAATTTCTGTTCTTTGAAGTCATTTGTGGTATTTGTGTCACAATAGCATTAGCTATCTAAGGAAATTCTATCTTTCAACACACAAAAAAATTCCATTTATTAAGAATAAATTTTAAAACAAACAAACAAACCAAAAACCCTGTGCATTACATGAGAACCAAATTTGGCCAGCTGAGTCAATACCACACTTCAGGCAGTAAATAGTTCCAAGTCTGTAACTGAAAAGACTCTGAGAATTATGCAGAAGCCCAGCCATATTTTAAAACCCTGTTAGCCATCTTGATGAGGGCAACCAGGGACATATTGTGTCTTGTGCTTCTGGGGTTATGATTGCAGTTGCTCTTGCCTGAGTAAATATCTCATTCTTTTCTTATTCACTTCAGTTATTCACTTCAGTTAATTTGCTCTGCAAATAGGCATCAGCTGAGTTATACTAAATAAAGTACAGAACATAAAAATGGAAAACTTATTTTATGTTCCAACTAAACCTAGGGGAGAGACACAGTATGCACGCTGGCACTGGCCGTGCATTCATCAACGTGCAGTGTCAAAATCAATGCACGTTACAGTGAAGGATGTTGCATTCAAAGGCTGGCCTTGCCATATAAAGCAGGACATATGAAAGCCCAATGTACCATCTGGGCTATGAATTACCTTTTCCTTTTCTACTCACCTCCTTCTTCCCTTTTATCTTAATGATAATGAAACTCTGGATTAGGTATTAAGTGTCAACCCGAGGCAGTGCCCTTGCATTCATCACCAAATGCAGTGCTCTCCACTTCTGTGTACACTTGCAGGCTGGGCTTTATTCATGCCTGGCACAATGCACAAGGACAGAGCAGACATATCAGAGGTTGACAGTAAGCCACACTGATGTAATGTATATAATGTGTCATATTGACAAGTCACCCCAGGAAACACTAAAGGGCCCAGCTGGCACTGTTTTTATTACAGCAGTGCTTTTTAGAGGGAATTTGTATTCAGGCATAGATTGATTTTTAGATGATTTGAAGGTAAAATAGTTGGTATCACATCTGGAGAGAAGCGAATACCTGGTCATTTCATCCCCAGGTATTGAGTTATGCTTCTAAAATATGGTTTTCCTTTGAATATATTTTACAATAGTAAATTATATTACTGAATGTAATGAGTCATAAGTTAAGAAAATGGACTTGGATATCTATAGCCTATGAATATATATGAGTTGACCAAAATGTCCTATAGAAACATTCAATCTCTTCCTTCATTTGTGAATTTATTCATTCATCTGTTCATCCAATGTTTATTTAGATCTCTAAGTTGCTGTGTGAGGCGCTAAGAATGCAAGGACCATCATCCTCCCCATGGGGCTCAATGACTACTGAGGGGAGACACATATATTCAGAAAAGTAAGGTACCCAGTTCTTGAACGTAGTGAGTGATCACATAAAGCACGTCCTTGGATGAATGACTACCTATAAATTATAAATACAGCTTTATATTTAGTATAATATATGCACAAACATAGTGTTAAGGGGAAGAGGGAGAGAGAGAAAATAGACTGGTTCTGCCTCCAAGAGTGGGAGAAGGTGTCAGAGAAGGGGCAACATATGCAATGGGTCTTGGAGGATTAACAGGGAGTCAGAAGGAGACATAGAGGAAGTGCGGTTCAAACAGAGGGGTCAGCCTGTGCTGGGGCACAAAAGCCTGAGAGGGCGTGGAATGTTTGGAGGGCTGGTGGGATCTCACTTTTTGTGCCTTGGTAATACCATGGATAAAGCGGAGTTGGCAAGAAATAAAGCCAATATAGTAAGCTAGAGTCAGATTTTATTCCGTGCAGGCATTTTTACTTTAACCTATAGTTAAGAGCTCAGCTGCTAACCAAAATGTTAGCAGTTCGAATCCATCAGCTACTCCCTGGAAACCCTATGGGGTGGTTCTAGTTCCACTCTGTCCTATGTGGTCGCTATGAGTCAGAATCGACTCAAAGGCAACGGGTTTTTTTTTTTGTTTGTTTGTTTGATATGGTCATTACAGAATCACCCAAAAGTTTAAGCAAGACTGTGATGGGTCATTTTGGGAAAAGGTAACTCAGAGCAGTAGAAGGTCTAAACTGGAACTGTGATAGAGTTCCCACTGCTGTCGAGTCGATTCCGACTCATAGCAACCCTAAAGGACAGAGAAGAATTGCCCCATAGGGCTTCCAAAGCTATAAATCTTTATGGAAGAAATCACCACATCTTTCTCCTGAGGAGCAGCTGGTGGGTTTGAACCACGCTTTAGGTTAGCAGCCATAGCACTTAACCACTACACCACCAGGATTTCCAAATACCTGATTGGAAATACCTTTATTTTTATTTTTTTAAATTGTACTTTAGATGAAGGTTTATAGAGCAAACTAGTTTCTCATGAAACAATTAATATACATATTGTTGTGTGACATTGGTTGCCAACCCCACGACATGTCAACATTCTCCCCTTCTTGACCTTGGGTTCCTCATTATCAGCTTTCCTGTCTCCTCCTGCCTTCTCTTCCTTGCCCCTGGGTTGGTGTGCCCATTTAGTCTCGTTTTGTTTTATGGGCCTGTCTAATCTTCAGCTGAAGGGTGAACCTCAGGAGTGACTTCATTAATTAGCTATAAGGGTGTCCGGGGGCCATACTCTCAGGTTTTCTCCAGTCTCTGTCAGACCAGTAAGCCTGGTCTTTTCTGTGTGTGTCTGAGTTGGAATTTTGTTTTACATTTTTCTCAAGCTCTGTTCAGGACCTTCTACTGTGGTCCCTGTCAGAGCAGTTGGTGGCGATAGCCAGGAACCATCTTGTTGTATGGATTCAGTCTGGTGGAGGCTGTGGTAGTTGTGGTCCATCAGTCCTTTGGACTAATCTTTCCCTTGCATCTTTGGTTTTCTTTGTTTTCCCTTGTTCCAGATGGGGTAAGACCAGTGGAGTATCTTAGATGGCCACTCACAAGCTTTTAAGACCCCAGATGCTGCTCACCAAGTAGAATGCAGAACATTTTCTATGTTATGCCAATTGAGCTAGATGTTCCCCAAGACCACAGTCCCCAGCCCTCAGTCAAGTAATTTGGTCCCTCAGGGAGTTTAGATGTGTCTATGGAGCGTCCCTGACCTTGCCTTGGACAAATTGTGCTGGCTTCCGTAGTATTGTGTACTGTCCTACCCTTCACGAAAGTTACCACTTATCTATATTGTCTATTTAGTGTTTTTCCATCCCCACCCCTTCCCTCCCTCATAACTATCAGAGAGTGTTTCTTTTTATGTGTAAACGTTTCCATGAATTTTTGTAGTAGTGGTCTCATACAGTATTTGTCCTTTTGTAATTGACGTATTTCACTGAACATAATGCCTTCCAGATTCATCCATGTTGTGAGATGTTTTCGATGATTCATCATTATTCTTTATCATCATGTAGTACTCCACTGTGTATATCTACCATAGTTTGTTTATCCATGCATCTGTTGATGGGCACTTAGGTTGTTTCCATCTTTTCGCTATTGTAAACAATGCTGCAATGAACATGGGTGTGCATATGTCTGTTCATGTGATGGCTCTTATTTCTTTAGGATATATTCCTAGGAGTGGGATTGCTGGATCATATGGTAGGAAATACCACTTGCAAGGGGTGCAAGAGATGTTCCAAAGCAAAAATAAATAAAGCCCAAACTAAAGCAGAGCATGGCAAAATGGAACATTAGAGCTAAATTGAAAGAAAAAAAATTCCCTTTCCCAGGAATGTCTTTCATTCTTTCAACTGAAGTTATCACTATGACAGTGTAGCATCTGGTTCAAGCAATCTTTTTTTAGGGATGGAGAAAAGATAGACATGTTAGAAAAGTTGAATTTAAAGAGACCCTGGGTGGTGCAAAGGTTAACACACTCAGCTACTAACCAAAAGGTTGGCAGTTGGAGTCCATCCAGAAGCACCTTGGAATAAAGGTCTGGCAATCTACTTCTGAAAAATCAGCCATTGGAAATCCTATGGAGCACAGTTCTACTTTGACACATATAGGGGTTGTCATGAGTAGGCGTTGACTCAAAGGTAACTAGTTGTAGGTAAGAGTTAACCCAGGAAGCATGAAGCAATCAGATCCGATGGAGTGGTATGGTAAGATATGCAAATTAGATACTTTATAACAATGTGGTAAAACTAGAGCGAATGCTACCAACAATTCACTCATTTCCAAAAGGTTTAGTAATACATTGGGACATGTGGGGAGGCAGGTAACAAGCTTCCAAAGGCTCAGAAGTTTCACTGAGGCGAGGCAGTATATGTTGTTTCCTAAAGTTATGGTTAGAGCAGATCTCTGATTCAAACAAAAAAGAAAAAAAAATGTAGTAGAAGAAGAAACATTAGGATTGTACCCAATGGCCAGGAGCTGTCATTGGGTCGGTAGTGCAGAGCAGGCAACATCAGGAAAACGAGATTGAAAGAGCCAGCTGTCGGACTCAGAGCCAGTGGTCAGCAGCTTGTCTTGGGTCTGGTAGACACTGTTGGCTCAATAGTCAGGGCGAGTTGAAGGCACAGTGCAAAGACAATAATTTCTTGCCTTTACATATAGGACATCCTCCCTACTGAAAGGTATTCACTGTAAAAGTGGGCTTGTTCTAATGCTTGAGTAACACAAGTTGAGCAATCATAGACATGCTCAGCATTTGGGGTGTTTAGACTGAATCTGACTTCCTCTGAAATTCAACTTCACATTTTAATTGGAGGGCATAATAAAAAGATTAAAATAGCAGATGAGTATTTTAAATGCCACTTTAAAAAAAAAAAAAAAAGACTTTTTCTATATGTACATTAGAAAATGCTGCCATGATTCCATTTTGATTTCCTAGAAGTTCTAACAGAACTAAGATTCCATCTCCAGGGAAGGAGAGACATGAATGGGCGTAAACTCTTTGTTTCACCAGTGACTGAGCTACGTATAGCAGACCCCTTTGTGACAAGGTTGCCCTTAATTTTACTTTTAGATTTATAATGACTCTCATTACCCTTTCCACTTGTGACATTCCTGTTTGCTACTAATTGACCAAATTAATCAGTGGGATGGGAAATAACCCGCTCACAAGCTTTCAAGCAAACCTTGTCACTTTATGGCTTCCAAGGGCTCACAACCATTCAGTTCAATTAGCTTCAGTGTTTTGCACACACTGCTATACAGCTACTTGGAAAATTTCTTCTGTTTTGTTCTTTCTTTCTCCCCCAACAGGCAATGATACATCTTAATAAATATGCTAAAAAAAGTACAGAACAGACCATTGTAAAAGTACTGCTTTTGAAGGATATAAAATCATCTACTTCAAAATAATATGCTAGGAAAGTTTTATCCTTTCTGAGTGCCCCTTTATGTCTAGAGGAAAAACTAAATTTTCTGGTTGTCCAAAAAGATCAGTAGCTAATTATAACTAATTACAGTCAACTTCCACCTATCATTGCTAATGGAAAGACGCACTGATGCAGGCAATTCCCAAGTGGCAAATCTCCTATGAGATTCTGGCAAGTAAAAACACAAAGGGCATTTTACACTTCAAGCATTTTTTTCAGTTTTTTAAATTCTTTTATATATATTTTTTCCCCATGCAAAAATTTATACATACGTTGTTATGTGACCCTAATTGCTCTCCTCGTACTGTGACAGCACACTCCTCCTTTCCACCCGATTCCCCATGTCCATTCAATCAGCTCCTAACCCTCTCTGCCTTCCCATCTCACCTCCGGACAGAAGCTGCCCATTTAATCTCTTGTATCTACTTGAGCTAAGAGGCATACTCCTCATAAGTATCACTTTATGTCCCACAGTCCAGCCCAATCCCTGTCTGAAGAGTTGGCCTCGGAAATTGTTTTAGTTCTGGGCTTATAGAGAATCCAGGGGCCATGCTTTCCGGGGTTAAATAAATTCTTGATCAAGTCAGAGTTTGACTTTTAGAGCATCTTAAGGTAACATAGACATGTTTCTATGACCCCTTGGACTTAACCATGGCAACTGCACTTACATTAGCATTGAAATGTAACTCACATCCCTTAACAGATACTGGCTGAGATGTGAGTGCAGGGAGCTCAGATCACTGATGTCACCAGGTCATAAAGCCTGTAACCTGCACTTGGGTTACCGTTAATAATAATAATTATTATAATGACAATAACAATAATGATAACAACTCCCATTTTGAGTACCTGCTATGTGTCAGATACTTGACCTGCATTGGCCATAATCCTGAAAACAATCCTGCAGGGCGTTATTATTGTCCTTATTTTACAAACGGGGAACTAAGGTTCAGAGAAGTTACATGATTGACTTTGTGCTACACAAATAGTAAATGACTGAGGTTAGATTCAAGTTCAATCAGACTCCAAAGCTTAGCCTCTTTCCAAGAAGCCATTTGGATAAAAAGAGTGGACAATGTTTACTGATCACTTTTAAATTCTCCTGTTACCATAACAGATTCTGGTGCATGTACTAGTTAAATCACTTTATAAACTTAGATGCTTTATTGTGTGGCAGATGGATCTTGAGGGTTTACTTACTGAAATTGGAAAAGAATCTAGCTGAAAGTTGTTTCATTTAGAAAGCAACTGGCAGGAAAAGATCCCGAAAGACCCATTATGTGAAGACTCTGCTTCGAAAGTGTCATAATCTTGCTCCTATGTTAACTTTTCCCACTGCCATGTGGAGTTCTAACTCAAAATCTTCATCAAGCAAGTTTAATTCATGTCTTCTTGTTTTGTAAGTAATTGTTTTCCAGGAGTGGCTTTTTATTTTAAAATGATTTTAAAAGCAAGTTTTTGAGGAAAAAGATAACTATAGCAATCCTCCAATGAAGAGAAATTACACTTTGCAAAATGAAAATTATGAAGTCATAAACGTTTTTTATATTCCTCAATAAGCTCATTATTCTCGAGCAATACTGACTCCACTAATCATTCCATGCCGTGATGGTGGTGATTAGATCATTACCAGGAAAGACTATACTATCCATACATACGGATTGAGCTAGGTACTATGAGTAATAGTCTCTGACCCATTCTAAGGGAGAAGACTCACATATACACAAATAACTATATCAAAAAGTAAGTTTTGCTTGGAAGCACCACCATTCACAATGTCTCCAAAAAACAGAAATCTGGAGTCATTCTGGATTCCCCACTCTCTGAAATCTCTAACTTCAGTCATTCTCAATGTCTTGATGATTTTCCTTCATAAACTTTCTCAGCTGTATCCCCTTCTGTACATCTCTACTCTTACAGTCTTTGGCCAAGGCTTTATCATCCATCTCTCATTTAGACTGTTGTGACAGCCTTCTGTCCAATCTTCCTACTTCTAGCATTAAGCCATTCCCATATTTTTTCCACATAGAATTATCTAATATGAAAAATCTATGTGATTCTCATGTTTTCAGTTTTTTAATGGATGTCTTCATAACACAAAATGGAATTTAAAGCCAAAAAGAAGTTTGAATTCTCGATCTGTCATATATTAAGGGTGTGACCTTGGGCAAGTTACTTATCCTATCTGAACCCAGTTCCTAATATATAAACTGTAATTACAGTATCTTGGAAACCTCAAGTTTAAATGAGAATAATAGAAGTGAAACACAAGGTGTGTGGTATAAACTCAATAAATAAAACAAAAAAAATCATAATAATTATTTCAAACTCTTTAGCTTTGCACAGACAAGTCCTCTGTGTTGTGGCCTCTATCTAGTCCTGCAGTCTTACCTCCAACATCTCCCTGCCTTTCACTTTTGGCTCCAGCAACATAGAAATATTTGCACTTGCATGAAAATGTCATGCTTTCCCATATCACCATGGCTTTGTCTATTCTGATAGCTCAGCTTGGAATGTCCTTTCTTTCTTCTTCTTAACTTACTTATGGATAAAATATCATTTCCCACGTCACCTCCTGTGAAAGACTTCTGTGCCAACCGTGGGGATGTGCAGCCCAGACCTGCCTTCAAGAAAATACTTGCTGCCCAGTTGCAGAGAGAGCAGTCAGCAGAGAGCCACCTCACCTGAGGTCACAACCCTATCTGGTGACTAAATGAAGCTAGGGTATAAAGGCCCTGCCATTTGGGCCCAGTGCAGCATAACTCTGATAGGCAGATTTCCCTGACTGATTGGCTAAAGCTTTGTCAGGTCTACAAACAGTTTACATCTTCCTCTGCTCAGTCCTGCTCCCTCCTTCATATCTCAAAGGTTGGATCCTTAATAAACACCCTGCCCCTAAACTCTGGCTCAGCCCAGTCTGTGATGGTTGGTATCAGAAGTGGGACACTGGAGCTGGATTATTTACTACTCAGCTAGTAATGAACTTGCTATCCCTGGTGGTGGGTGGAGCACAGACAGCTCCTAACACAAGATGATGATCCAGTTGTTAAAATTGGTGGTGAACTGGCCTGGTATACTAGTGGAAAGTATATAAGTGAGATAACCTCTATCATATTTCCATTTAATTCTCCCGTCTAGCCCTCCAGTAACCAAATGCGACCTAAAGAATGACTGTAGACCAGGGGACAGCAAACTATTTTTAAAGAGAGCTAGATAGCAAATATTTTAGAATTTGTGACTCAAGAACCAAAATCGAGGCAGGATATATAACCATTGTTAGTTATATAAATATTGAAAAATACAAGACCATTCTTAGCTTCCAGGACAGTAAAAAACAGTTGACTGACTAAATTTGACCTGTGGGCTGTAGTTTGCCATCCATTGCTGTAAACTGTTTCAAACTCAATCAAGTAGAAACAGGGGACTATGCAAGGGTGTGAATACCAGGAGGTGAGAATCATTGGGGACCAACTTAGATGCTTGAAAATGCTCAAAAGTAACAATTTGTTCCATACAGAATGTGAGGAATTTATGTAAAATCCCTTTAGAATGGGGATTGTTTGATATCATGTTGATTGTAAATATCAATAAATCATATAATGTGAAACTGACTATCATAATGAGATTTTTAATCATTAACAATACATATGCTATAATTAGAACTAACATAATTTTTTATCCTGGTTGATGTTTTGACATAGTTCATCTATAAATCAACAAGCCCTGAACTGCGTATAGTATTTTCATGTTTACTTTTGATACATAAAAATAATAACTCATTATCCAACCAACGTGGCTGTAAACCCATCCTCATAAAGAGTCCTATTTCAATCTATATTTTAATGTACAAGCAATAAATTTACTTTATGTTTATTTACATACAGTTTTGTGAGTTTCAAGAAATGAATAGAATAATGTAACCACCACCAAAATCTAGATACAGAAGAGTTCCCTCACCCCAAAAAATTCTCATGTCCTGCCTGCTTACTTAAAACAAACAAAAAACCCACCCTTTACCCCAGTCCCTAACAACCACTGATTTATTCTCTGTCCCTATAGTTTTTCCTTTTCCAATATGTTGTACAAATGGAATTATGCAGTATGTAACTTTTTGACTGGCTTTTTTCACTTATCATAATGTATTTGAACTTTATCCATGTTGTTGTATGTATCAGCCGTTCACTCGTTTTTTATTGTTGAGTAGTACTCCATTGTACAACAGTTTTTTTTTAACCATTCACCAGTTGGAAAACATTTGAGTTGTTTCCAGTTTGGGGTAATGATGATTAATGCTGTTATAAACATTCTCACAGGGTTTTGTGGGAACATACATCTTTCACTTTCTAGGGTAAATACTGAGAAGTAGGATTGCTAGATCATACGGTAAGTGTATTTTTAACTTCATAAGAAATGGCCAAACTCTTCTCCAGCCATGTATGAGACTTCCAGTTTCTCCGCATCCCTCCTAGCTCTTTTTTTAAAGCCATTCAACCATTCAAATCAATGTTTAGTAATACCATATTGAGGTTTTCATTTGTTCTTTCTTAGTGACTATAGGGTCACTATGAGTCAGAACCAACTCAATAGCACCTCACAACAACAACTAATGATGTTGAGCATCTTTTCATGTGCTTCTTGCCATCTGTATATTGTCTGTAATAAAGTGTTTTTTCAAACTTTTGCCCAATTTTTCATTGGATATTTGAGGATTCTGTACATATTCTAGATTAAAATTCTTTGTCAGATATGTGATTTGTGAACATGTTCTCCCAGTGTGTAGCTTGTGCTTTCATTCTCTGAACAGTGTCTTTTAAAAAGAGCAATAGATTTTAGTTTTGATGAATTCCAATTTATCAATTTGCTCTTTGATAGATCAGAATTTTAGTGTTGCATCAAAGAACGCTTTGCCTAACCCGAAAATATCAAGATTTTACCCTACGCTGTCTCAAAAGTTGTATAGTTTTTCATTTTACATTTGTCTGTGATCCATTCTGAGTTAATTTTTGTATAAGGTATGAGCTATAGGTTGAAGTTCACTTTTTGTTGTGTAAAAATGTCCACTTGTTCTATCACTATTTGTTGAAAAGACTTTCTTCATTGCTTTTCCTTTATATTTTTGTCAAAAAGGAATCAGTCATATTTGTGTATGTCTATTTCTGGGCTTTCTATTCCATTCCATTGATGTATGTGTCTATCCTTCTCAAAATACCACACCATACTGAATACTGTAGCTTTGTAATCTTAAAATGAAGTAGTGTTTCTGGCTAAAATGGAGTGACAGGGACTAAGTGAATTCTTCTCATAGAGATAATCAAAATAAACAGACACAATCTATGAAAAATCTTTTTTTAAGACACTCCAAAAACCAAACCAAACCCATTGCTGTTGAGTCAATTCAGGCTCATAGCGACCCTAGAGAACAGAGTAGAACTGCCCCATAGGGTTTCCAAGGCTGTAGTCTTTACAGAAGCAGACTACCACATCTTTCTCCCATGGTGTGGATGATGCGTACGAACTGCCAGCCTTTCGATTTGCAGCCAATTTCTTCACAACTGTGCAACCAGGGCTCCTTCCAGAAGAAATAGATAACCTGAAAAGCCCTATACCTATTAAAGTAATTGAATTTGTAGTTAAAAACTTTCCTACAAAGAAACTCCAGGCCAAGACAGCTTCATTAATAAAATCTACCAAATGTTTAAGAAAAAATAATATCAATTCTGCATAACTCTTCAAGAAAATTGAAGAGTAGGGAATACTTCCTAAATCATTCTAAGAGGCCAGCATTATCATGAACCAAAACCAGCAAAAGCATTACAAGAAGAGAAAACTGTAAACTAATATCCCTTATGAACCTAGATGCAAAAATTCTTCACAAAACTTTAGAAAATTGAATCAAACAATATGTGAAAAAGATAATAAATCATGACTCTGCGTGGGATTTAATCCAGGAATTTAAGGTTAGTATAATATTTGGAAATCAACTGATGCAATGTAGTATATTTAAAAACTAAAGAAAAATCATGATCATCTCAATATGTACAGAAAAGCATTTTGGCAAAATCCAACATCCATACTTGGGAAAAAAAAAAAAACCAGTGAAGTAGGAATGGAAGGAAACTTCCTCAACATGATAAAAAGCATCTATAGCAGCCAAATATTCAATGATTACTCAGACCACAGAATTATGGAATGGCAAGGAAATGGAGTATATTAAAACATCATGTAGATTACACGACACAAGTTGTAGTGCAAAATAGTAGAGGCTGCTGTTTTAAAATTAGAAAAGAGCTGGGACATTGCATATGCCAAGTACTATTTCCCAATACATGAACTAGTTTACATATATATGAAATGTCTTCACTCTCCTGAACATACATATGCTATATATCTCTAATCAAACACACATGCGTATACACGTACACTTACATACAAGCACACACACACAACTTGAAGTCTGGTCCAGGAGTTTAGAATCATTAGGAGAAGAAAGCATCTTTGGAAATTAACCTTTGAATTCTGCATCAGGCAGAGAGCATTGTTACAGCTGTGACCTTATAGATAGGACTAAAAGAAAATACCTGATGACCAAATTCAGGAACTATGCACATTCTGACACAGTTGAACCTGGAGTGATGGACAGATTGGGGTGTGGCTTTGTAGGAATCTGGATTGGGTACCTGGCAAATAGTTCTTTCCTGATGTCAGGAGTGTGTGAGGATGAAGAGAAACATTCAAGAGTACAAACTGAAATAAAAGCAAATTGTAGTCACTAATCCAAAGGACTTGGGAGTTATCAGCCAAGAGAATAAATAAAAGACATCATTTCATCCTGGGTGGAGTGGCAGATTAGTGCCACTATTAAACCAAAAACAAACCAGTTGCTGTCTAGTCTATCCCAATTTATGATGACCACATATGTTGCAGAGTAGAACTATGCTACACAGAATTTTCAAGGCTGCAACTTTTCAGAAGCAGATTGCTAGGCCTTTCTTCCAAGGTACCTCTGAGTGGGTTTGAACAAACTTTCCATTAGTAGTTGAATGCTTAACTATTGCTTCACACAGGGACTTCTAGTGCCACCATTAAAGATATAAAATATATAAGGATAGCAATCTCTGTTCTATCTCCACTTATTTCACAAGTCTTTTTCCTCCAGAAATCAGATGGAACCTGGAGAATGACTCTAGGCTATTGCCAACTTAACCAAGTAGTAGCATCAGTCATAGCTGCCATGCTGGATATGATTATTGCTATTAGAACAAATTCACAAGGATCCAGGTATATGGTATGAAGTCGTTGATTTGGCAAATGTGTTCTTTTCTATTCCAATCAGAAGAGGGGATCATAAGCAGTTCATATTCACATGAATCAGACAATAAGATTTATTTACAGTTTTTCCCCAAGACTATGCTAACTCTACTGCCTTCTGTCATAATAAATTCTTAAGAAATCTGAACTATCTGGATATCCTGCAGAATATCAGATTGATCCATTATGTTAATGACGTCTGGTTGATTGGGCAAGATGAGCATGAGGTGCTTGTAGATGAAAGGCCTTGGTAGAATACATGTGCTCCAGAAGATGAGAAATAAACTCTATGAAGGTTCAGGAAACTGCCACATCAGTGAACTTTGAGGGGCTCATTGATCAGGAGTGTAGCTGGAGGGACATCCCTTTCAAAGGACAATAGCAAAATCTTTCATCCCTTCTAAAGAGAAGAAAGCACTCTTTGGATTTTGTAGGTAAAACATTTCACTCTAGGAATATAATGTTGTTAGGTGCCCTCCAGTTGGTTTTGACTCATAGTGACCCTAAGTACAACAGAATGAAACACTGCCCAGCCCTGCATCATCCTCACAATTGTTGTTATGCTTCAACCCATCCTTGCAGCCACTGTGTCAGTCCATCTCCTTGAGCATCTTTCTGTCTTATCGCTGACACTCTACCAAGCATGATGTTCTTCTCCAAAGAGTGATCCCTCCTGATAACATGTCCAAAGTACATGAGATGAACTCTAGGCATCCTCACTTCTAAGGAGCATTCTGGATGTACTTCTTCCAAGACAGATTTGTTCATTCTTCTGGGAGTCCATGCTATTTTCAATATTCTTTGCCAACACCATAATTCAAAGGCATCAATTCTTCTTTGGCTTTCCCTATTTATTGTCCAGTTTCCACATACTTATGAGGTAATTGAAAAAAATATGGCTTGGTGGGGGTGGGGGTGGGGGCACATCTTAGTCCTCAAAGTGACATCTTTGCTTTTTAACACTTCAAAGAGGTCTTTTGCAGCAGATTTTCCCAATGCAATATGTTCTTTCATTTCTTGACTGCCTCTTCCAATGGCATTGATTGAGGATCCAAGTAAAACGAAATGATTGACAAATTCATTCTTCTCTCCCTTTTTCATGATGTTGCTTATTGGTCCATTGTGAGGATTTTTGTTTTCTTTATGTTGAGGTGTAATCCATACTGAAGGCTGTAGTCTTTGATTTTCAGCAGTAAGTACTTCAAGTTCTCTTCACTTCAGCAAGCAAGGTTGTGTCATCTGCATATCATAGGTTGTTAATGAGTTTTCCTCCAATCCTGATGTCACATTCTTCTTCACATAATCCAGTATCTCAGATTATTTGCTTATACAGATTGACTAAGTATGGCAAAATGATATAACCCTGATGCACACCTTTCCTGACTTTAAACCACATAGTATCCCCTTATTCTGTTCAAACAACTGCCTTTTGGTGTATGTACAGGATCCTAATGAACACAATTAAGTGTTCTGAAATTCCCACTCTCCTCAATGTTATCCATAATTTATTATGATCCACACAGTCAAATGCCTTTGCATAGTCAATAAAACACAGGAAAAAATATATATATGGTATTCTCTGCTTTCAGTCAAGATCCATCTGACATCAGAAATGTTATCCCTTGTTCCACATCCTCTTCTGAATCCAGCCTGAATTTCTGGCAGTTCCCTGTTGATGTACTGCAGGAACTGCTTTTGAATTATCTTCAGGAAAATTTTACTTGCATGTGATATTAATGACATTGTTTCATAATTTCCACATTCTGTTGGATCACCTTTCTTTGGAATGGACACAAATACAGTCTCTTCCAGTTGGTTGGTCAGGTAGCTGTCTTCCAAATTTCTTGGCATAGATGAGTGAGCACCTCCAGGACTGCATCCATTTGTTGAGGCAACACAACTGGTATTCCATCAATTCCTAGAGCCTTGGTTTTTGCCAGTGCCTTCAGTGAAGCTGGGACTTCTTCCTTCGATATCATACATTCTCGATCATATGCTACCTCCTGAAATGCTTGCATATCGACCAATTCTTTTCGATACAGTGGCTCTGTGTATTCCTTCCATCTTCTTTTGATGCTTCCTGCATCATTCAATATTTTGCCCATAGAATCCTTCAATATTGCAACTCAAGGCTTGATTTTTTTTTCAGTTCTTTCAGCTTGAGAAATGCCAAGCATATTCTTCCCTTTTTGGTTTCTAACTCCAGGTCTTTGCACATTTTATTATAATACTTTACTTTGTCTTTCTCAAGCCACCCTTTGAAATCTTGTGTTTGGCTCTTTTACTTCATCATTTCTTCCAATTTGCTTTAACTGCTCTATGTTCAAGAGCAAGTTTCAGAGTTTCTTCCGACATCCATTTTGGTCTCTTCTTTCTTTCCTCTCTTTTTAATGATTGTTGCTTTCTTCATGTATGATGTCGTTGATGTCTTCCCACAACTCATCTGGTGTTTGGTCATTAGCATTCAACCCACCAGATCTACTTTTGAGATGGTCTCCAAATTCAGGTGGGATATAGTCAAGTTCATACGTTGGCTCTCGTGGACTTGTTTTAATTTTCATAAGCTTCAACTTGAACTTGCTATGAACAATTGATGGTCTGCTCTGCAGTCAGCCCCGGCTTTGTTCTGACTGATGATATTGTGCTTCTCCATCATCTCTTTCCACAGATGTAGGTGATTTGATTCCCATGCATTCCACCCGGTGGGGTCCACGTGTATAGTTTCTGTTCATTGAAAAAAGGTATTTGTAATGAATAAGTCCTTGGTCTTGCAAAATTCTATCATGCAATCTCTGGAGTCATTTCTATCCAAGGCCATATTTTCCAACTACTGATTCTTCTTTGTTTCCAACAGTCACATTCCAATCACCAGTAATTATCAATGCGTTTTGATTGTGTTACAGAACCTGGAAAGGTGGGTCCTTGTCTGGCACATTCAGACTTGCCAATTATCTGGACATCGGTCTTTGAGAAAGAGAAAGTAACTTTATTACAATGCAATGCACTAAGCAAGGAGCTGGGAGGAAGTTCCTCAGATCTGACTCCCTGAGCTACAGGGAAGCAGGGCTTATACGTGATTTGGGCAGCAAGATGGTGGCAGCACAGGCATACTGGGGTGGGAGAATTCTAGAAGGCAGACAGGAAACAGGAAGAGATGTGGTTCTTGTAGACATCTGGCTTCAGAATTGGGTCTGGGTGATGATTTTCCTTCTGATTCTTTCCTCCTGTTGCTGCGGCCTCTGTTGAGGTCAATTAGTGGTCACAGCTGGCCTTTCTGCATATGTGGGGCTGGCCAAATCTGGCTTGGTCTAGTTTAAGGTTGAAGGGTCAGGTTACGATCCTCCCTTGAGTTGCAGCAATTCCTTAATCTTAAGGGATAAGGATCCGCTACTCATCTGGCTACTTCCTGCTGACATGGGGCAGAGTTTTAGGGACCTAGGAACAGGCAAGGAATGATTAGCTCCTGGGGTAACAGGCAAAGAAGACTTAAAACCAAAGACACAAGGGAAACATTAGTCCAAAGGACTAATGGACCATAAGTACCATAGCCTCAATAAGACTGAGTCTACGCAGCTAGATGGTACTCAGCTACCACAACTGACTACTCTGACAGGGATCGCAATAGAGGATCCCAGATAGAGCTGGAAGTCACTCCTGAGGTTCGCCCTTCGGCCAAAGATTAGACAGGCCCGTAAAACAAAACGAGAACTTTGGTGAAGGGTAAGGCAGTACACAATACTAGGGAAGCCAGTACAGCTTGTCCAAGGCAAGGTCATGGGAGCTCCATGGACATATCCAAGCTCCCTAAGGGACCAAATTACTGGACTGAGTGCTGTGGGTACCATGGTCTTGGAGAACATCTAGCTCAATTGGCATAACATAGTTTATAAAGAATATATGCCTGGGAATGAGCTAAGCGATTTCCAGTCTATCTAATTTAATCTTCACAATAACCCTATAAAGCAGCCACTGTTGTTTACTGTTATTTTGCAGTTAAGGAAACTGAGCCACCTGGAAGTGAAGCCCCTTGACCCAAAAATCAAAAGCTAGCAGAGCCAAGATTCGAACCCAGGCAGCTGGTCTCCAGGACCCTTCTGTTATCTGCCAGGCCCTTTCATACACTCAGGTTTTCCATTCAGTCCAATTAACAACCTCCCTGTAAACACTGTAAATGGAGTAGGGAACAGGGAGCACTATTATTCCCGTAACATATGACTGAAAGTACATATAGTAACATAAGATACCTGGAAACACTAAGTTCCTGGGCTACTTACGGATCATCTGAAGCACCACATCCCCAGGCTGCCTTAAGAAAAGGTCTCCTATACAGCATTTCATAGGCCCCAATTGGAGCCTGCTTCTAGGGGCCACCCAGACTCTCAACAAGGCAATGTAGCAGCTTGATCCAGGGCAGGTTGGTCTCTTAGAATGCAAGTATTCACCCACATTGCCCATACTAGCTTAGGTTTCTAATTAGATCTTTTAAGCACAGTCAATGCAGTAGTGACTGTGGTCTCCAGGAAGCATATAGCTTCCACCGAATTCCTAAATGTCCTGACTTTGGATACAAAGGCTCCTCTGTTATCGCTTTGAATTGAATAAGGTAGGCCAAATCTAGGAATAAGTTCACTGAGGGGAGCTTTGCTTACCTCGGATTCCTTTTCCGTCTGGCAGGGGAAGGCTTCTACCCATCAGTAAAGGTGTCTACAAACACTAAAAGATACTTGAAACTTCCTGTAGCCGTTGGCATAACTGTTAAGTCCACCTGCCAGTCTTCTCCGGGTTATAGGAGGTGGTAGGCCTATTTTTGGATTGTTCATTAATTTCTGGATAGTCTTTTGTAGATCAGGCCCTTTTATCAGTGAAACATAGCATCCCAACTGTAATGGGTGCTCTCATGAGCTGCCTTTATTATTGAGTGCCTCAGGTGTTCTGGTATTAACACCTGTCCTTGAAAATTGTGCAGCCATCCATCTTCTGCTCTATTAAGGTCAATGCCTATTCACAAGCTCTGTTTATATCACATTCAGTGCACTGGGGGTTTTCTGGTAGCTGAAGAGACTTTCCCTTCTGGTGCCCGGGGCAGTGTATAACTGCCACCTCTGTTGACCATAGTACGGTATTCAAGAAAGGCGTCTCTAGTAGGCTTTCTTTCTCCAGTCCCACCAGCTGAGATGCTCTTTGCTGTCATAGGCCTGCCAGGGTTTGGAGTGAGGTGAGGATGGTGACCGTCTCACCAGGCCCTGAAGCTGTGTGCCACCTCTGCCTGTGTTTGGCAGCTCTTCACCCTGCCAATGAAGCTGGCCAAGGACTGGGATTGCAGACTTGTCACTGCCTGGGGCAGCTGGAGGGTCCCCCTGTGTGCCTGGGACAGCAGCAGAGGCCGTGTTCTCCAGCTCCCTGGTCTGTTGTGCATGAAGGAATAGGTTGCACCCATGTCCACTAAGAACTCAGTAAGTTGTCTGCCCACAGTCATTGTAATCTGGGGCTTCTCATCGGTCTATTCTCTCTCCACTGCCACTATCTAGTCATCTTTGCAAATTCATTGCAGGATGAAAGCAGGGAGAGTAATCATAAACCAGGGGCTGGGTACAGGGGAGCCCCTGGGCCCCATCAGTCTGAGTCATTGGCTGACAACTGTGGGAACTGTTTTATGGATTGACTGTGTTTGCTAAGAGGGGCAGTCTCATTTCCAGTGGACTTCTTGTTCATTGGGTTGGCCACTGGCCCTTTAGGGGCCCACAAGGACTTACCCCACAGGAGGTCTGCCTTGGTGGTGGGTTACCTCTAAGAGCTCCTGCCAGAGCATGGGCTTTTTCTTATACCTGGTCCCAATTACTGAAGACCTTAAAGGCAATCTCAACAAGTTGTGAAGTATTCATTCCTAGGCCTGCTTCTAACTTCTGAAGTTTCTGCCTGATGTCGGGGGCACTTTGGCTGATGAAAGCAACCTGGCATTCTCTGGGTCTTCAGGGCTTATATCACTAAACTGCTGGTATGCTTCGTACACCCATTCTAGGAAGCTGGAGGGATTTTCCTTGGGGTTTTGTTGTACATCCTGAACTTTTCTTCTGTTTGGGGCCCCTTGCTGTCAAATAGTTTTTATAATGTTCTAGCTATCTTGCCCCCAGCCGATATCTGTGGCAGGTACAGACTGGACTGCTGGGAGTCTAATACCGTTTTGAGGGCTGAGGTTATACAACTTGTCAGCTTCTTGGAATGCCTTTCTAAGACCATCTTCTGTTCCTCTGGAGTTAGGTGGAGAACGGTGTATGGACCCAGATAAACCCTCTACGCTGGCTGTTGTGATCAAGTCTGGCAGGCATTTGTCTCAGCAGAAATTTTCCTGGGGAGAATTGGGTGGATCCCTGGCCAAACTGCAGCCCACTAAGGGTATGTGCTGGGGAGACTATTCCCTGGGCAGGAATGGGAATTTCTGACTCATGAGGGGCCAGTGAGCAATTCGCCAGAGGGGTGGTAGAGGGTTCCGCCAAAGGGGTAGAGGCTGCTGGGCCGAGAACCAGGCCTACACCTCCAGATGGGAGGGGTATGGCAAATCTGGGTTGGGCTCAGGTTTTGGACCTAAGCCCCCACTCTATACACAGGACTACTGGCTTGAAACAAAAAGCCTGTGTTTTCCCAGGGCAAATCCTAGTTCGCCTTTTAGCATATCCAATTAAGTATTGGCTGAAGGCAGAGTTACATGCTCTGTAGTACATTCAGATAAATGCATAATCCTAAACATATAACCCTTTTTAAAACATTCCAGATTTGTCTTCTCTTTATACTCTATCTTCCCATTTATCTGCATGTGGCCTTGGGCTCAGGCTGGAGGGAACCAGAAGACCCTGGCCCTTATCAATCATCCTGCTTATCTGGCCTGGCTTTGGCACCAGGCCTCTCCAGGTGGGGCTTTTTTCCCCTGCACCATTAACTTACATTGTTTTTCTAGGTTTTTATTTTGCCAAAGAGACAGAAAGTTTTGTAAATAGGGGATTTCATCCCACTTTCCCTGTCTTTTATCATAGTTAAGTGACCTCAAACAGTAAATAGAACCCACATGAGAAAACAAAGAGCACCAGTAAAGGCACACTAGGTTGGTTTCCCATATTTCACACACACACACTAAGAAACAGAACCAGAACCTGAACCTAACCAAAGTCAACAACCAGAAACTAGGCTGCCCATTCTCTGCCATTGGCTAGGGAGAGTGGCGGGGCAAGATAACGAGGATGATCTTAGTAGGACTTCATTCCCCTCTAATGAGGATGTCTTAGTCCTACTTCAGTCCTCCAGATACCTCCCCAACTCAGATCCAGAACCAGGACAGGGGTCAACCAGAAACTAGGGTGCCCATTCTCTGCTGTCGGCTAGGAGGAGTGGTGGAGTAATGAGGATGACCTTAGCTGGGCTTCAATCCCCCCAGTGGGGATGTCTTAGTCCTACTTCCATCCTCCAGATACCTTCCCACCTCCAATCCCAAGCACTTAACACTTAACAAGAGAAATTCCTAGGGCACTTACCTAGTGGATGTCTATACCTGAGTTAGTTTCTAATTCTCAAAGTGAAAGCACCTCGGGCTGGTCACCACCTCGGTCACCCCAACCAATCTTCCCAAACAAGAGGCTTGGTGTGCTCTGAGGTCAGTGGAGTTTCTGCTGGAGGTTGAAGGAGTGCTGGGCTCTGGACGGGGACCCCACATTGGGCGCCAAAATGGTTACCAAACCTAGGAAGGTGGGTCCTTGTCCGGCATGCTCAGACTTGCCAATTATCTGGACACCCGTCTTTGAGAAAGAGAAAGTAACTTAATTGCAATGCCCAGAGCAAGAAGCTGGGAGGATATTCCTCAGATCTGGCTCCCCAAGCTCCAGGAAGCAGGGCTTATATGTGATTTGGACAGCAAAATGGCGGCTGTGCGGTTGTACTGGGGATGGAAAATTCTAGAAGGTGGCCAGGAAACAGAGGTGACACGGTTCTTGTCAGACCTCTCTCTTTGGAATAGGGTCCAGGTGATGATTTTCCTTCTGATTCATTCCTCCTGTTGCTTAGTCCTCTGTTGAGGTCAATTAGGGGTCACAGCTGGCCCTTCTGCATATGTGGGGTGGGCCAAATCTGGCTTGGGCTAGTTTAAAGCTGTAGGGTCAGGTTACAATTGCATGTTTGATCAATTTCTTTTCCTTTGGCGTTAGTGGTTGGTGTGTAAATTTGAATAATATTCGTATTCACTGGTCTTCTTTGTAGGTGTATGGGTATTATCCTATCGTGGACAGTGTTGTACTTCAAGATAGATTTTGAAATGTTCTTTTTGACAATGAATCCAATGCTATTCCTCTTTTGTTATTCCCAGCAGAGTAGACCACATGATTGTCCAATTCAAAATGGAATCCCAGTTCTTTTCAGCTCACTAATTCCTAGGATATAGATCTTTATTTATTCCATTTCATATTTGATGACTTCCAATTTTCCTAGATTCATACTTCATACATTCCATGTTCCAATTATTAATGGATGTTTGCAGCTATTTCTTCACTTTTTGATCTGTGCCACATCTGCAAATGAAGGTTTGAAAAGCCTTACTCTGTCCATGTCATTAAGGTAGGCTCTAGTTTGAGGAGGCAGCTCTTCCCCAGTTGTATTTTGAGTGCCTTCCAACTTGAGAGGCTCATCTTCTGGCACGATATTAGACAATGTTCCACTACTATTAATAATGTTTTCACTAGCCAGTTTTTTCAGAAGTAGACATCCAGATCCTTCTTGTTAGTCTGTCGTAGTCTAGAAGGTCCACTGAAACCTGTCCACCATGGATGACCCTGCTGGTATTTGAAATACCAGTGGCATAGCCTCCAGCACCACAGCACCATGCAAGCCACCACAGTATCACAAACTGACAGATGAGTGGTGGAGAAATATAAGTTGGTATATGAGATAGGTATTATATATTGTAGGAAATGTAATGTAGGAATATAATACCTATCTCATATATCAGTTAACATGGAAGGCTGACTGCATAGGTGGGTGTTAGTGTAAGCAGCTCTGCCACTAGAGACATACAATCTGGCAGACCCACTGATGTTGGAAATATCAATAGTGGAAAATGTGTAGTGTGGTGATTATGGCAAGCCCCAGTAGGAGAACTACAATGCAGGGCCCCGTGTTTCTGGAGCAAGGTAAAGTCATCTGAAGGAGAGAATTAAATGCTTTTTGAGAGAGAGCTTCTGCATATTACCAGGCCTTGGAGAAGTAGAACACTTACTTGACCATGGAGAATCAAGTGATCATCTGGGACTTCCTATTATGAGGTGAGTTCTGTTGGATCCAAATAATCATAAAGTTGGATGGGCCCACCATTGGTCAATTGTAAGATGGAAATGTTACAGCTTGGATCAAACCATACTGGAACCAGAAGGCCCTAATAAACTGCCCAAGCAGGTATCCCAGTCACCCATGTCACCCACCAAAGTTGCATCAGTGTTGCTCCCTCAGTTCACATTTAAGACCATATTGGGGGATGGGGGAGGAGGTTGTCTCATAAGACCAACAGAGGAAAGAGGGAAAAAAAAAAAACAAAAAACCAACCTGTGTTCACATGTGGGTTGTCTGGGTATGTGAGTAAAAGTCAAAAATGGATGATGACTTCATTTCAGCCACATATATGGGTGGCTTTGAAAGAGAATGGAGAGAGAAAATCCTCCTAGCAGATAGAGCAGAAAGCAGTATATCTGGCTATCTATGCTGTGTGGAAGGAAAAATTGGTCAAGGTTAATATACATGCAGATTCTGGGAAGTGGCCAATGGCCTATCTGATCAGGGACCTAGAATGAAGAACTGGAAGATTTGAGACAGGAAGTTATTGGCATATGGAAGTAAGAACAAAGTTGGAAGACATTTGTATCACATCTTAATGCCCATCAGAAAGACTCCATCATGAAAGAGGCATTGAACAATTAAGATGACAAAACAACTCATCTAGGGAAGCCAGTACAAGTTGTACAAGGAAAGGTCATGGAAGCTCCATAGACACATCCAAACTCCCTGAGGGACTGAATTGCTGGGTGGAGGGCTGTGGGGAATATACTCTCAGGGAACATCTACTCAATTGGCATAACACTGTTTATAAAGACAAGGTTCTGCATTCTACCTTGGTGAGTAGTGTCTGGGGTCTTAAAAGCCTGTAAGCAGCCATGTAAGATACTCCACTGATCTCACCCCTTTGGGAGCAAGGGAGAATGAAGAGAACAAGATACAAGGAAAAGATTAGTCCAAAGGACTAATGGACCACGGCCACCAAGGCCTCCACCAGACTGAGTCTAGTACAGCTAGATGGTGCCTGGCTACCACCACTGACTGCTCTGACCAGGATCACAACAGAGGGTCCTGGACAGAGCTGGAGAAGGATATAGAACAAATTCTAACTCACAAAAAAAGACCAGATTTACTGGCCTGACAGAGACTGGAGAAATCCCGAGACTATGGCCCCGGACACCCTTCTAGCTCAGTGGTAAAGTCACTCCCAAGGTTCACTGTTCAGCTGGGCATTGGACAGCCCCATGAAACAAAATGGGACTAATGAGGCACAGCAGTCCAGGGACAAGGACTAGAAGGCAGGAGGGAACAGGAAAGCTGGTGATAGGGAACCCAAGTTTGAGAAAGGACAGCGTTGGCATGTCGTGGGGTTGTTAACTATTGTCATAGGGCAATGATGAGAAACAATTTTGTTCTGTAAACCTTCATCTAAAGTACAAAAAAAAAAAAAAAGAATTATCTATGTGAGATCAAATTGACAACAGAAATTCGAAAGGTTTGTTGGGAAGCCTAGGAGGCAGTGAGTTGAAGATAATGGTGATGGAATAATTTGGAAAAGGATAGTGAGAATAGCAGCACAACTGGAAGAACGTAATTGGTGTCACTGAATTGTACATGGAGAAATTTTTGAAATGGTACATCTTTGGCTATGTATATTTTCACCAAAAAAGAAAAAAGTCCTCCAAGGTCGAGAAAGGAGAGTATTGACATGTTGTGGGTTTGTTAACCAAGGTCATAAAATAATATGCATACTGACTGTGTAATGAGAAACTATTCTGTAAACCTTCACCTAAAGTACAATAAAAAAATTAAAAAAAAAAAACTCATCTAGTTAATATTAACCGGTTGTCATCATTGGCAACCCCAGAACTGTCACAAGGGCCACATGAAAGAACAGTCATGGTGGAAAAGATGGAGGCTATGCATGGGCCAAATAGCATGGACTCCCACATCCTAAAACTAATCTGGCTATAACATCTGTGAATGTCCAACCTGTCAATCATATAGAACAACACTAACTCCCCAATGTAACACCATTACTTGAGAAGATCAATTGGCCAGTTGGTGGCAAATTAACCACAGTGGTCCCCTTCCATCCTTGAAGGGCCAGTAATTAGTACTCAAAGGGACAGAGATCTCTTCTCGATATGAGTCTACCTTTTCTGCTCACAGAGACTAATTCCGAACCACCATCTGCGGGCTTACTAAGACAAGGAATCCCACACAACATAACATCTGACCTGGGGACCTGTTATGAATTGAATTATGTCCCCCAAAAATATGTGTTGTAAATCCTAACCTATATGCCTGTGGTTATAATCCCATTTGAGAATGGGTTTTCCTTGTTATGTTAATGAGACAAGATTAGTATAGGGTATATCTTGAGTCAATCTCTTTTGATATATAAAAAGAGATTAAACAAGCAAGCAGGTATAGGGTAAGATAGATGCCAAGACACAGAGATCGCCACAGAACCAGGAAGTAGAAGCTGAAGAGACAAGGGCCTTTCTCCAGAGCCAACAGAGAGAGAAAGCCTTCTCCTAGAGCTGGCACCCTGAATTTGGACTTCTAGCCTCCTAAACTGCGATTAAAAAATTTCTGTTTGTTAAAGCCACCCACTTGTGGTATTTCTGTTCTAGCAGTGCTAGATAACTAAGACAGTACCCATTTCACAGTGAGGGAGGTATAAGAGTATACCCATGATCATGAGATTCACTGGTCAAATAAGTTAATGCACCATCCAGAAGCAGTCAGTTTTACAGAGCATTGAAATGGTCTGTTAAAAATACAACTGAAGTGCCAGCTTAGAAGAAATACTCTGTAGAGATTGGGTACCAGGATGCAGTATACAAAATAAATTAGAGACCCTTAATACAGTATTTTGTTTTCCTATAAGAATAATATGTGGGTCAGGGAAGCAGGGAGCAGAAAGAAGAATGGCCCCATTTAGCCTCACTGCCAATGACCCAGTGAGAAATGTTGTGCTTCTCATATTCACAACTCTGGGTTAGAAGTCCTGATTTCCAAAGAGTCACGCTCTTGAACTACAAAGCATGGCCGACACCTGAGGACTTTGGACTTATCGGGCCCAGGGATCAGCAGTCAAGAAGAGGAGTCACCATCTTGGCAGAGGCATTTTGATTTTGATCATCAGCAGAATGTACTGCTACTTTCACATAATAGGTGAAGTGAGGAAAGCAGATGGAACCCAGACGATCCATTTGGATACAAGTAGGGTGATCTACTTTATTGTCCAGTTAGGGTTGTGAATGGACATGTGCAATAGGCATGGCCTGAGAAGATTATGATGGCCTTGGGTTTGACTCTTTGAAATGGGGGCTTGGATCACACCACCAAATAAGCCACCAGGACCTGTAGAGGTGATGGCTAAGGCTGAGGAAAATTTAGAATGGAGAGTGGACAAGGGAAACGCTGAGTACCAATTGCAGCCCTGAGATCAACTGCAGTAATGAGGGCTGTAGTCTTCACACTAACTTCCCTCTTCTAAATCTCTCCTCAGGAGGAAAGGCCCATGGGAACCATATATGAACTGCTTCTGGAATATGAATGTAAACATGAATTTATGGAGTGGAAAGGGTGTACTGAGGTAGCTATAGATCTCCCTTCAAGAGAGAATCTTATATGAGGAAAGTATCGAGTTAGTTCACAGTTACCAGCTGTTGCACTCAGCTATCCACCACAGAGTTCACTCTAGAATTTCACTCTGTCTGGGATGTTCCTAGGCTATGGCTGAGTTCAGAGGATGAAGATTCTAGAGCCAGAACATTTCTTCCTCTCAGTGGGACTCTTCTAACAAGTAATTTTGCTCTGGGTCTCCCAATTAGCCTGGCCAAAAGTTTCCCACATCTACACTGTTCTTTCTTCTTTCTCTGCCTTCATAAGTATCAGACTTGCATCATACTCTGAGGCTCTCCTATCTACTCCTGTTTCCTCTCCTCTTTATCTTTCGCAAGTATTTCCTCCAAAAAATCCCTTGCGCTTCTAATTCCATCTTGGCATCGACTTCCTGAAAGACCCAACAAACATAAGCAATGTTTGCTATTTGTCATTTCTGGATCTTTGAAAGTGTTGTTTAACTGCCCAAATATCTATCCTGTCTTCTCCAAGCTGACTTCAACTTTGACCATGGACCAATAAATACCAGCTTGGACATCATTTTCTCCACTAAACTCTCCCTGACCTCCCCTCCCACAAAAAATCTGGGTTGGATGTTCCTGCCACTGCTTCCATAGCACCCTTTAGTCTCACTATCCTAACCCTCATTCCTCTAATTTGTCATTCCTCTTTGCCTGCCTGACTCTCTCCCCAAACTCTAAATGTCATGATGAGAAGGTTTGTGTCTATTTTCTTCACCGTTGTGTACTCAGCATCTAACACAATGCTTGACATGTTTTAGGGACTCAGTAAGTATTTATTAAACGAATAACTGGGCACAAGGCAAGAGAATGAGAAACATGGAGATTAATCAAGAGAGGACCCAGAGAAGGAGGTCAAAGGTAGACCTTAGAAGAATTCCATTGGCTAAAATACACTCTTCAGACACTTTAAAAAGTCAACCTGTAGCTTCAAAAATGGGCATAATGGGAGCCATTAAGACACTGATCCAGCTCAGACACAAATTTTCAGAACACTGGATTCTAGCCATGACATACCTTTCATTGGCACCTTAGTCAGCTCTTGCTGAGCTGAAGATGTGGCTATCATTGCAGTCTGAAAGTAACCCAAAATACATGATGCTAGACACAATAACTTCCTAGAGTCACAGCTTTATTTTGGTGAGTGATAAGAACCAATCTATGTATGAGCAGGATACAGTACTGGCTTAAACGCACAAAGATAAACAAATTTACATTAGCCATCTTAGAAAAGCACAAAAGGAAATTGCTCTCGAAGTTGCTCCTCAAGGCTTCTACTTGTTTCTTCCTCCACTTTTCCAGACTGTACCAATTCCTGTCTGCTTGACCTCAGATCTAAATTTTATGTCCCAGATTCCATACTTGCTTCTCTGTCTATTAGATTTGGTAACTCTCTGAATTCTTCTCTTGCCTTTTCTACAAAGCTTCTGTATTCTTCTATGGTTTGGGGCTTTTTGTGTTCCAGCTATTTCACTCCTGTGTCCATCTTTACTTTGAGTGAAGACTTATCCTCTCTCTTGCCCAAAGGAAAACCAACTCTCATCCTCAAAAAGAGACAAAATTTCATTTGGGATGAAGAAAAATCATAGCTGTAATGATATAGATGTTAAAATATTATCATCCAGAAGCCACAGGGATTGCATTCATTTTCCTTAGGTATTAAGAATTACATGCATGACTAATCAATGTCACTAAATTGTATCTGCAGAAATTGTTGAATTGGTGTATGTTCTTCTGTGCATGTTTTCAACAACAATAAAATAAAATAAATTGTTTAAAAAAAAGAATTACATGCATGGGTACATAATAACATCTGCTAAATCAGCGATGGTTTGAAGGCAGTTATAATGAAGCCATCACAAACTGATGTCACTCCGATTAGACACCAAAAGTTGACATGCTCAAGAATACAACTTACGCAGTAGATTTTGGTCTTAATGCATTACTTAAAAAAAAAAAAAAAAACTCATCATGTAAAATAGTTCTCAGGACTTGAATGTGGACTTCCAAAAAATATTCTTAACATACACAAAACACCACTGTTCTCAGAGGGACATGTGTTTCAAAGAGCATGAATTTCCAAAACGTGGAACATTTTCTAACAATGTTCTTACTTACTGATCCATCCTCTTTCTCTAAGGGGAAGATATGTAGGTTTGTCAAGAGGTCGCAAATCCTAGGGAGCTGAGTAGGCAGCAAAAGCACTTCTTAAGCACAGCTGTGGTACATCATTGCAAAGGGCATGTTCTGGAAAAAGTGTCTAAATAGGCTTTCAAGCATAGACAATCTTAGGAGGCAGGCAGTGTGAGGGTGTTCGGAGCTGAGGTGGAGAAACAGGGACCCAAATACCAGTAAAGAGTAAGGGGAATAGGTTTAAAGGGACAAGTAAGAGGAGGACCAAGCAAATATTAAAGACAATAAATTATAGCCCGCAGCCCAGTCCAGATGTCAGTTTGTTGTATTTCAGTAGCCACTGCATAGAGAGTTTGGTGAACTACATTTCACATATGCACATTTCATTTTATTTAATGTTTAAACTCTTTAATTCTTTATGTCTATGAAAAGTCACAGTTAGAAAATCCAGATGGACAACATTAATCAGAGCACGTAATTTTACTGGTAGGATGCTTATTCCCAAGGCCTGGATATATTCCTAAAGCCTTTGCAATGCTGCATTGTCTTGAGGTAAGAATTATGGTTGGCTCAGCAGCATTCGTTAATTTATGTGAGAAGGAAAATGAATCATATATAAACATATGGAAATATCCAAATGCCAATTTTTCTGAGCTAGCTGTTTGCGTCCGCATTTTCCTCTTAGCTAGGGATTTATGCTATCAGCTTTTAACATTAAACAGAGTCCTTTCTTGTACCTACTTTTTAAACATATATACATATATATACGTATACGTTAAAGTAAAGTCAACCTTAATGATGTGAAGTAAAGCTTTCAGGACCTACATTTGCTGATGTAGCATGAATCAAAATGAGAATAAACAGCTACAAACATACTTAATAATCAGAATGTGGAATGCACAAAGTATGAATCTAGGAAAATTGGAAGTTGTCAAAAAGAAAATGGAATGCATAAAGATCGATATGCTAGGCATTAGCGAGCTGAAATAGACTGGTATTAGCCATTTTAAATTGGACAATTATATGGTCTACTAAGCCAGGAATGACAAGTTAAAGAGGAATGGCATTGCATTCATCGTCAAAAAGAACATTTCAAGATCTATCCTGAAGTCCAATGCTGTCAGTGATAGGATAATATCCATATGCCTACAAGGAAGACCAGTTAATACAACTATTATTCAAATTTATGCACCAAGCACTAATGCCAAAGATGAAAAAATTGAAGATTTTTACCAACTTCTGTGGTCTGAAATTGATCAAACATGCAGTCAAGATACATTGATAATTACTTTTGATTGGAATGCAAAACTTGGAAACAAACAAAGATCAGTAGTTGGAAAAATGGCTTTGAAAACAGAAAGGACGCCAGAGACCGCGTGATAGAATTTTGCAAGATCAAAGACTTATTCATAGCAAATACCTTTTTTCAACAACATAAACAGCAACTATACACATGGAGCTCGCCAGATGGAGTACACAGGAATCAATCAACTACATCTGTGGAAATATTAGCTCAATATCATCAGTTACAACAACACCAGGGCCCAGCCGTGGAACAAACCATTAATTGCTCATATGCAAGTTCAAGTTGAAGCTGACAAAAATTGAAATAAGTCCATGAGAGCCAAAGTATGACTTTGAGTATATCCCACCTGAATTTAGAGACCATTTCAAGAATATATTTGACCCATTGAACATTAATGACCAACGATCAGACTAGTTGTGGGGTGACATCAAGGACATTGTATATGAAGAAAGTAAAAGGTGGTTATCAAGACAGGAAAGAAATAATGAAAAGAGATGTCAGAAGAGACTTAGAAACTTTCTCTAGAGTGGCTAAAATGAATGGAAGGAATTATGAAGTAAAAGAGCTGAACAGAAGATTTCAAAGGGTGGCTTGAGAAGATTAAGTATTAGAATGAAATGGGCAAAGACCCGGAGTTAGAAAACTAAAAGGGAAGAACATGCTCAGCATTTCTCCAGTTGAAAGAACTTAAAAGATTCAAGCCTCGAGTTGCGATATTGAAGGATTCTATGAGCAAAATATTGACCGACACAGGAAGCATAAAAGGAAGATGTAAGGAATACACAGAGTCACTGTACCAAAAAGAACTGGTCAATATTCAACCATTTCAGGAGGTAGCATAAGATCAAGAACTGATTATATTGAAGGAAGAAGTCCAAGCTGCACTGAAGGCATCGGTGAAAACCAAGGCTCCCGGAATTGATAGAATACAATTGAAATGTTTCAACAAACAGCTGAAGTGCTAGAGGTGCTCATTCATCTATGCCAAAAAATTTGGAAAACAGCTACTTGGCCAACCTACTGGAAGAGATCCATATTTGTGCCCATTCCAAAGAAAGGTGATCCAATAAAATGTGCAAATTATCGAACAATATCATTAGTATCACACGCAAGTAAACTTTTGCTTAAGATCATTCAAAAGCAGTTGCAGCAGTACATCAACAGGGAACTGCCAGAAATTCAAGCCAGATTCAAAAGAGGACGTGGAACAAGGGATATCATTGCTTATATCAGATGGATCTTGGATGAAAACAGAGAATACCAGAAAGATGTTTACCTGTGTTTTACTGGCTATGCAAAGGCATTCTACTGTGTGGATAATGACAAAGTATGGGTAACATTGCAAAGAATGGGAATTCCAGAACACTTGGTGGTACAGTGGTTAAGAGCTTGGCTGCTAACCAAAAGGATGGCAGCTCAAATCCACCAGCCGCTCCTTGGAAACCCTATGGAGCAGTTCTACTCTGTTCTGTATGGTCATTATTAGCCAGAATCGACTCGATGGCAACGAGTTTGGTTTTTTGGTGTTTTTAGTCGTGTTCATGAGGAACCTGAACATAAACCAAGAGGTAGTTATTTGCGTAGAACGAGGGGATACTGCGTGGTTTAAAATCAGGAGCAGTGTGTGTCAGGGTTATATTCTTTCACCATGCTTATTCATTCTGTATGCTGCGCAATTAATCTGAGAAGCTGGACTATATGAAGAAGAATGTGGCATCAGGATTGGAGGAAGACTCACTAACAACCTGTGATATGTAAATGACATAATCTTGTTTGCTGAAAGGGAAGAAGATTTGTAGCAGTTAGTGATGATCAAAAACTGAAGCCTTCAGTACAGATTACATCTCAACTTAAAATAAATAAATAAATAATCCTCACAACTGGCCCAATAAGCAACATTATGATAAACAGAAAATATTTAAGTTGTCAAGGATCTCATTTTACTTGGATCCACAATCAACATCCTTGGAAGCAGCAGTCAAGAAATCAAACAATGCATTGCATTGGGTAAATTTGCTGCAAAGACCTCTTTAAAGTGTTAAAAAGTGAAGATGTCACTTTAAGGATTAAGATATGCCTCACCCAGACCATGGTATTTTCAATCGCCTCATATTCATGGTAAAGCTAGACAATTAATAAGGAAGACCAAGAAGAACTGATGTCTTTGAATTATGGTATTTGCAAAGAATATTGAATATACATGGACTGCAAGAAGAACAAATCTGTCTTGGAAGAAGTACAGCCAGAATGCTCCTTAGAAGCCAGGTTGGTGAGACTTTGTCTCACCCACTTTGGACATTTTATCAGGACGGACCAGTCCCCGGAGAAGGACATCATGCTTGATAATTAGAGGGTCAGCAAAAAAGAGGAAGACCATCAATGAGATAGACTGACATATCAGCTGCAAAAATGGGCTCTAGCATAGGCACAATTGTGAGGATGATGCAGATCAGGGCAGTGTTTCATTCTGTTGTACATAGGGTCACTATGAGTTGAAACAAACTCAACGGCACCTAACAACAACAGCAACATATATGTATATATGTATGTATATATACACACATATGCACATACACATATATATATTTGAATATATGTGTATATGCATATACATATACATACATATATGTATATGCATATACACATTTATATATTTTAGGCTAAGTAAAATTAGTATTTCCTTTGGACTGAAAGCTGACAAAGGAAAGGAAATCCCTTACTTCAGGATATTACAATTAAGGGTCATGAACATTTAAGCAGGAGTTACTGCCATCCAGAGGTAGAAAGCTATGAACTGCCAGATCCTATTACAGTTTTACTGTAAAGGAGATAAGCCAAGAAAAATGTGTAGGTTGTTGTAGTTTTGTTCATTAAATCATCAAAGAATGAGAAATTATTACCCAGATTAGAATATCACTGGGTCTGTGATCCCACTGTCATCATTAATGATGGAATATATTTAATATTCCTCAAAGCTAGTTGCAGCAAAGGTGAATGCAGCTTTCAAAGATCTAAGGCTTAGACTGTCTGCACAGACTCTTCCAAGTGCAAAAGTATGAAACATCTTGCAAATGAACTCTTCTACATTTCCTTTAAAATATTTTTTTCTTGATTGGAAGCCATATGATAACTTGATGGAGAAATTAATGTTTCTAGTGGCTGATGAAGGCAGCCCATTACCCTTCAACATGGGTAAAAAATACTATTTCCTGATTATAAATTGTCCCTTAGGACGTTAGGATGCTCATCATATAAAATGGTGCTCAGGACCTGAATGTGGACTTCCAAAAAATATTCTTAACCTACACAATAAATAATTTTGGTGGAATTAGTAGACAAAATCCTGAAAGAGTTTGCATACCTCAAAAGTGCTTGGATTACACTAAAGGAATTCTAACTTAGAGAAAAGATTATGTTGTTCTTCTAGGATTCTATCATTTGACATTGCTGTTTTAAGGGTCAGTTTCTACAGGTGTCCCATAAGCCAAATTCCCTCTGGCAATAAATAAATAAACAAATATATTAATTCTAAAATATTTCTGCTTGTTTATACATTGTTGGAAATCCAAATTCCAAATCTGCATCAAATTGGGTTTTTAAGAAGAGGAACTAATAATGACCCCTAAACTATATTTGCTATTCACAGACATTTTACATATACATTACAGGTATAGATAATAACAGTTCTAAATACTTCTAAAAGCTTTGAATACACACTCACTAAAAAACCCATTGCTGTCATGTCGATTACAACTCATAGTGACCCTATAGGACAGAGTAGAACTGCCCCATAGGGTTTCCAAGGCTGTAATCTTTACAGAAGCAGACTGCCACATCTTTCTCCCGCAGAGAAGCTAGTGGGTTTGAACTGTCGACCTTTCAGTTAGCAGCTGAGCGCTGAACCACTGCACCACCAGGGCTCCTTTTCACACACACACGCACACACAAATACACAATTTGAAAGCTAAATCAAGTAAAACTATAATCTTACTGTGGACCACGCCCACTTCACATTTCTATCAGCTTCCACTTACCCATAGGATCTCAGTGTGAAAACATTCTGAATCAAATACAGTAATCTATAATTAGATAGGAAAATGTTATTAAATAACGATGATTATTCCACCAAAATTACTTGTTATATAAATTAGGGTTTTTTGGAAGCCCACATTCAAATGCTCTAGGGAGAAGGGGCTCCACCATTATTAGCATAAACAGTTTTAACTTTGGAAAAAAAAAAATCCTAGATTTCTGCACTTGCGGTGGGCTGGTATAATAGCTGTCTTAAAACCCTATCGCACTTCTTGTTGTCGGTAGCTTTCCACTGGACTTCTTGCTCGTGCAGGGTTATCACTGCCCTCTGCTGGTTTTCTGCCTGAAGTAAAGCATGAAGAAAAGGTGATAAAAACACTCATTCACATCCTGGGAAATTACGGTCTCCTGATTAAATAAAGAAAGAAAAAAATAGGACTATTTATGTTGATGTTATTTATTTGCTTGTTTCTTTTTTGTTGTTTGTTTGTTTTTTGATAAACTGTTTATAGCAAAGATCAGTTTTGAGGTGACTTGTTTCCTAGGACTTCCAAATCAATCTTATTCCTTCTATTTCAGCTCCAAGAAAAGGAAGTAACACCATTTATAAGGGGGGAAAAAAATGAAGATAAAGCCAAAAAATATATATATTTATTGTATATATACATAGGCTATCTGTAAAGGGAGAGGAAAAGTTTGGTGATACATACATACTAAACTGTTAACAGTGGTTACCTCTGAAAAGAAGAATGGTATCGGAAGGAAGGGTTGTTGTTTTAGGTGTTGTCACATCAGTTCCAACTCATGGCAACCTCCTATACAGCAGAAGGAAACATTTCCCAGTCCTGCACCGTCTTCATGATCAGTGATATGTTTAAGTCCATTGTTAAGGCTATTGTGTCGAATCATCTCATTGAGGATTTCCCTCATTTTCACTGACCCTCTACTTCACCAACTATGAAGTTCTTTTCTAGCGATTGATCTTTCAGGACTATGCGTGCAGGGTAGAGTGGGGTATTGTCCTTCTTTACTTATTGTCTACAGGTGGTGCATTGTTTAAAATTTTAACAAAGGATTGTATCCTGAATGCTTCTTTTCCTGCTCTCACCTCCTGTCCTGCTGCCATTCGATTCCAGGCCACTATCACCTCTCATCGGTGAATGCGTTTGGTGCGTGCATCATTTCTAGGATTATGCATAAACACAGCACTGATCTAGTCCATGTCAACACATTGATTCAGTCTGAATAATCATTTCTATGTGTGGATAAAATATTGTAATTTTTAAAATAATTTTACGCAGACAGCATCAGTTACAGTGACATCTATGCAAATTTTAATTAGTAATGAAATTGAAATACTTAACATTTAATTATATTCTAATTAAATAATATCTCCAGTTTAAAAAATAAGTATGGGTCCTTTTTAATTTAAAATACAAACAAAATCACTAGTGCAGAATTCAGTGGGGATGCAAAAGCTGTACTCTATGACATAGCAAAGAAAAAAGGAGACTGGAATAAGGTATGTTTGAAAATGAAGTAAAATTTTATTTATAGACAACATAATGTTTTCTGTAAAAACAGTAAAGATGCTACTAAAACCTATAACTAATAAATGACTTTAGCAAGGATTCAGATTACAATATCAATACAAAATAAATTAAATTATATATCTATAAAACAGCTGTAATATAAATTTTTCAAAATATCTTTTACCATAACATCAAAACCATAAAATATTTTGAAATATACTTAACTAAAGATGTACTGAACACATTTAATTGAACACTATAAAACAATTCTAAAAAAAAAGAAATAAAGACCCTAAAAAAGGAATATACCATGTTCATAAATTAGAATATTCAATATTCAGTATTGTTAAGCTGTCCATTGTCAGCAAATTAATATATAGAATTGATGCAGCTCCAATCAAAATTCCGGCAGGCTTTTTTTTTTGAAAGATTGATCAGATGATTCTAAAATTTATGTGAAAATGCAAAAGAAGTAGAATAGCCAAAATAATATCTAAAACAAAGAACAAAGTTAGAGATTTTATTCAGTCTGATGTTAAAACTTACTACAGAACTACAGGAATCAAGACGATATGAAGTGGATGTAAGAACTGACAAAGAAATTAATAACATGGAGAGCAGAGGCCAGAAATAGACTTTATATGCATTTAGTCAGTTTATTTTCAGCAAAGGTGACAAAGTAATCAAGGGGGAAGTAATTACTTTTTCAGAAAATGGTTCTAGAATAACAACGGTGCTAGAACAAAAATAAATAATAAGCCAATACTACCTACTACCCAGAAAATTTAAGTTGATACGTTTCACAGACCTAAATGTTAAAGCTGGACGGTACCATTTCTAGATTAAAAGAGAAATCTGTATCTTCAAGATCTTGGATCTTTAAGGCCTTGGATTAAATCTTAGATCCAGCTCTCTTAAATAGAATGTAAAAAGCATTAACCATAAAAGAAAAAAATTGATAAATTTGACTTCATCAAATTTTTAAATGTCTGCTCTCCAAAAAACACCACTAAAAAAATGAAAAGGCAAGCCCCAGACTCAGAGAAAATATTTGCAATACGTAGATCTCAAAAAAGACTTGTATCTAGAATATAGAGAACTCCTAAACAGAGGTCTATGGGGAGAGGAGGAGGTGGGTACGTGCCCTGGGGACCGCATGCATGCCCCTAGCACAGCTTGAGGCAGGGTGTCAACGAGCACTTTCTATTGGTCATCACAGTTTCCATCACCAGCTGTGAGAGATCATTCAGCAATTTAACACTAATTGCCATAGGCACTATTTTCCATAGATGGGCCCCTGCTCCTAAAAATAAATAAAAAGACAAGCAATGCAATCAAAATAAATAGGCAAAAGATTTGAGTAACACTTCATAAAGGAATAGATAGGAATGACTAATTAGCATATCAAAAGACATTCGACATCATTGGTCATCAGGAAAACGAATATTAAAGTAAAAATGAGGTAGCACTTATACCTAGTAGAATGCTAAAATAAAAATAACAGATGACATCAAATGCTGGTGAGAATTTGAAGCAAATGGAAGTCTTTCACACTGCTGGTGGGAAATGTAATTTTGTACAACCACTTTGGTAAATAGTTGGCAGTTTCCTATACAGTTAAATATACACCTTCTTTATGACCCAAAATGACCCAAAAGCTCTATTCTTAGGTATTTATCCAATAGAGATGGAAACATCTGCCCACAAAGAGAATGGTCATAAAGGCTGCACTAAGTAATGACAAAAGTGAGCAAATCCCACATTTTTTGCCAACTGCGTGGTACAGATCAGCATGAATCCAATATCCAAAATGTAGATTAATCCAATCCTCACCTTCCCACTTCTCCATCCTCATTGCAAGCTGGCCAAGTGGCACTGTCTCTCTCTGACCCTAGCCATCTGGAGCTTTGCCAGAGCTCACAAGTTAGATGGACATCATCCTTCAGACCATCTGTCCATGCAGCTCTTCTCTAACCCTAGCCACCCAGAGCTAGGTCAGAACTAACAAGTTTGATAGATACTGCCGTTCAAAGTGCCAGATAGGCAGATGCCGGCCCCTGCTGGCTCTCACTGCCCCTTTGGGTTCAATTATTCACCAGAACGACTCATAGAATCTCATGGGGAGTATACCAGACTGCACATAGGGTGAGGTCTGGGAGTTGTCCCAGCATGAAATTTCCATGTCCCAAGACACATACTACCCTCCTGAGAGTAGTTGTTCTCACTAACCAGGAAGCCCATATGAGCCTTAGACTTCCAGGCTCTTATTCGCCTCCCCATGTGACCATGACAGATTACATCAGGCCCACAGGTGGTCCCTCTTGGTTCAATATAAAACTTTGTTAAAAAAGTTTATTAAAGAAGACATAAATAAAAGAGTGATATAACATGTTCATAGGAATATGTGATATGTTTAAATGTCATGTCCCTCAAAAATAGTCTAGAGAGGGCGTTATGCTGAGTGAAATTAGTCAGTCACAAAAGGATAAATATTGTTTGAGAACACTATTATAAGAACTCAAGAAAAATTTTTAATGCAGAAAAAAAACATTCTTTGATGGTTACGAGGGTGAGGAGGGAGGAAGAGGGGAATCCATTAACTAGATAGTAGACAAGGATCAACTTTGGTGAAGGGAAAGACAACACACCATACAGGGGAAATCAGCACAACTGGACCAAAGGAAAAGCTAAGAAGTTTCCTAGACACATCCAAACACTTTGAGGGACAGAGTAGGTGGGTCTGGAGCCGGGGGACCATAGTTTCAGGGGACATCTAGGTCAATTGGCATGACAAAGTTTATTAAGAAAATGTTCTGCATCCCACTTGGGTGAGTGGTGTCTAGGGCCTTTAAAGTTTGCCAGTAGCCATCTAAGATGCATCAATTAGTCCCATCCTGCTTGGAACAAAGGAGAATGAAGAAAACCAAAGACACGAGTAAAATATTAGCCCAAGAGACTAACGGACCACATGAACTAGGGACTCCACCAGCCTGAGACCAGAAGAACTAGATGGTGCCTGGCTACCACCAATGACTGCCCTGACAGGGAATACAACAGAGAGTCCTGGACGGAGTGGTAGAAAAGTGTGGAGAAGAACCCAAATTCATGTAAAAAACCAGACTTAATGGTCTGACAGAGACTGGAGGAACTCCCGAAACTATGGTCCCCAGTCGCACTGTTAACCCAGCACTGAAACCATTCAGGAAGCCCACTCTTCAGAGAAATATTAGACAGGACTATAAAATAAAAAATAATATGTTTGAAGAATTTGCTTCTTAGATCAATCAGATACACGAGACCAAATGGGCAGGTCCTGTCCAGAGGCAGGATGAGAAGGCAGGAAGGGACAGGAACTGGTTGAATGGACACAGGGAACCGGGGTGGAAAGGGGGAGTGTGCTGTCACATTGTGAGGACTGCAACTAATGTCACAAAACAATATGTGTATAAATTTTTGTATGAGAAATTAACTTGAGCTGTAAACTTTCACCTAAAGCACACACACACACACAAAATAGTCTATAATTATGATGTAAAATTCCAACAGAGGTTTTGTAAAATTCTACAAGTTGATTTTAATATGTACATGTAAGAATGAAGATATATAGTCAAGATATTCCTAAAGAAGAAATAGTTAGGCAATTAGCCCTTTTAAAATCAAAGTTTGTTATAAAACCAGAAAAATTAAGATTCAGCAATAATGGCACATAGATTATCAAATAAACCAACAGAATAGAAGAAAAAGTCCAGGAATAGACTCATCTGCATATGTATACTTGATATACAAAAGCTCTGGCACTGCAAATCAGTGGGAAAAAGGATGAACTAGGCAATCAATGGTGCCAGGACAATTGGTGCTGGATAAAAAATCAGACATCATTGCCTCAGCTTATGCAAAGATAAATTCTAAAAATATTAGACCTAGATGTGAAATGCAAAATGTTAGTTAAAAAATAATGTAGGAAAACATCTTTCTGATTCTAGGGTAAGAAAAGTTTTCTTAAACAGATACAAAAATTATAACCCATAAAGGAAAAGATTGATTGATTTGTCTGTATTCAAAAAATTATAACCCATAAAAGAAAAGATTAATTGATTTGTCTGTATTCAAATTTTAAAATGTCCATTCATCAAAAGACACCAGACTCAAAGGGAAGAAATCAACCTCACTCTTGAAGAACACATTTTAAACACACATACTAGGCAATTAATTAGTACCCAAACCAAAACCAAACCAGTTGCCATCAAGTTGATTCTGACTCCAGCGACCCTATAGTACAGAGTAGAGCTGCACAATAAGGTTTCCAAGGAGCGGCTGGTGGATTCGAACTGCTGATCTTTTGGTTAGCAGCCTGAGCTCTTAACCACTTCGCCACCAAGGCCCCAGGATAGGTAAATAAATAAATAACAAAAAGACAAATAGCTTAAAATGACCCTTCAATAGGAAAATGAACAATGTATAAGAGTAGGCAATTCGCAGTAGAAAGCAAATGTTGCATACATATGAAAAAGATGCTCAATCAGCAATAAGGGAAATGAGAATAAAAACAACAGTAAGGAATCATTTCACACAATCAGATTTATAAAAACAAATTTTAAAAGAAGTTTGACAATATCAAATGACATTATAGAACAAAAGGAACAATGTTTTTATAAATGGACATAAATACAATTGCTTAGGAAATTTATTTGAAGCTTACCACCAGTCATTTCACTTCTAGGAATCTTTGAGATATATACAAAGAACACTAGTGCATAAATGTTACCAGCAACATCCAATAATTGGAGTCAACAAAAAATATCTACCAAGAAAACGATGAATAAATAATTTACATCATATTTTTTGCAATGGAATAGAATACATAATTTTAAAGGGATTAAAAGGAACTCATGAATCAAAATGGGTAAATGTCACAAAAATATGGAATAACAAGTATATATATATATACACACATATATATGTATGAATTATAAATTTAAATATTTTAAACTATATATGGATTATAAATTTACATAAATACTATACATATAAATTTATAATTCATATATAATTTAAAATATTTAAGCAATACTATATATTGTTTATGAATAAATGAGAATGCATTAAATAAATAAATGTGTGGGAAAAAGAGTGGCTGCTTCTGGTGGAGAAAGAACAACGCGATTGGGTAGGGGGCTAGAACACGGGTGGCTTTAATTACATTTGTAATGTTTTCAATTCCTAAGCTAATTTGTGAGTAAATGGGTGTTTGTTGTACTGGTTTTGTCATATTTTTATATTTAAATGTTTTCCCAAAAGAAGTGTAGAATCTAGAATCAATATTTGGATCTCAGCTCCTTCATTACCATATTACCTTGAACCAGTTAGTCAACCTCTCTGAGCCTCAGTTTTCTCATCCCAAATTAGTTGCAATAATATTTAACTTACAGAGTTATTGTGAGAATTAATGCATTATATTAGCATATGTAAAGCACTTAGCACAGTACTAGATACAGAAATCACTTATTATGTGAGAGCTGTCATTACCTAGATGTGTCTCATCCTCTGGAGAGCTGTCTCTTGAACCTAATTATTATGGAATCATGTCTATGTTGTAGTGCACTCCGGGTTTTCTCAAGAGAGTACACACTAGTTATCCTAAAGCTTGTGGGGCTTTTAACTCCTTGTCACTTGTGTCTTTGGGAAAAAAAAATAGATAGTTATTGTGGATACTAAACATTGCATCACATTTAAGCAGTCTAGTGACACTGAGTTAATTTTTGAATATACAAGTAAGATTATCAGAAAAATGCCACTTACCACTGCTAATTGCAAAACAAGGAGCTCTCTACCCAAGAACTAATTCTAGGCTAGCGTTTAAGCAAAGGAAGTAAATGAGATATTCATGGAACCTTAGAGATTTTTAATAACTTTCCTTTTCTCCAATAAGCTAATGTGTTGCTCTTAGGAGTACTTAAATCTTGCACTCACAGACAGCTTAGAGTGTTTTATTGCACTCTATTTCCTACAGAAAAGAGAAAAATAAATACACTTTCTAAATATAAGCAAGTCAAAAAAGGAAATTCTTTCTGTTCTTTTGACCCACTCTGGTACCGAAAAAAAAAAAAACCCACAGTGTAAAAAAAAAATCCTTTTACATTCTTTATCAGTACTGTTAAATTTATGATTTTGGCCGTTATATCTCACTTCGACCTAAAAAAGAAAAAAATCTTTTTGATATTAACTTGGCAACCACCATATTTTATCTGTTCTTGATCTACCTAGTCTCAAACAAATACAAAAAATTGCTTGAGGAAAAAGGAATTTTAATGAAAATGACCCCAATATACATGACTGCTAAGTCAAATTCCATCAGGAAAAGCAAAAGCTGACTCCCTTGCTGGTCGGCATGCAAACTTAATCACTATTTGTGATGGTTGAGATTGTGTGTCAGCTTGGCTAGGCCATGATCAGTGTTTTAATGTAATCACTCCCATGATTGAATATACTGTGAGTAGCCAATCAGATGAAAGGGAGTCTCCTTGGGGGTGTGGCCCGCATCTGTATATAAGCAGACATTCTGGCTTTTTGCTCTCTCTGGATCCTGTGGCTGCTTCCTGTCATCTCATCTCCCATTCTTGGGACTTGAGCTGTCAGCTTATCTGCTGAACCTGGGATTCGTCGATCTGCACAGCCTGTGAGCGGGAGCCCTGCTCTCCAACCTTCCGATCTTGGGCTTGCCAGCTTCTGCAGCTGTGTGACTTGGGAGAGGCCTCTACCCTGATTCACGGACTTGGGACCTTCTAGCCTCTACAATCACGTGAGCTGTTTCCTTGATGTAATCTCTGTCTCTATATATATATATTTGTACACTTTACTGGTTTTGCTTCTCTAGAGAACCCAGCCTAAGACACTATTACTGTAAAAGCTGGTTTTCATCTCATCCCTTCCAAGTCCAAAGAAAATAATAAATAAAAATCCTCAAAACCATAAATGTTAACTATAAATTACTTAGTTACTAGTTTCAGTACCAAAATTTTTCTCTCCCCCTTATGTTTCCAATTTTTTGCTCTTTTGAGAGAAGAAACTTTCTGTTCTGAAATTGCATAGTCTGGTTGGATCATGAAACCAAACAGACTATTAGGGATGAGAACAATGTAACACGTGACTCTCCTGGACAAAGTGGAAATAATGTCACCTTAGGTGAGGCCCTCCAGCATGCACATGCCAGATGGGAATGAGACAGGAATCTATCCCACCTCAATTCCCATATTCTACTCTTGAGTCATAATATCCTTTGTTTCTGTGCTTTCAGTCTAATGAAACTGCCAGCTCAGTAGAAGAAAGATATAACAAGCAAATGCACATTAAAAAAATAGAGATTGTTGCATTTATAATAGATAGAATACAGACAAATGTATTAAATGAGAAAGAAAGACATAATATTGAAAGCTAAAATTCACAATGAAGAATAATAGTAGTTCTATCTATGTACCCAAAAACATAGCAACAATTTATATAAAGCAGCAAATACATGAAATATGAGAAGAAATAGGAACTCTTTTAAATTTATAAGAGATTTAAAATAACTCTAAGTACAAGACAGACTTAGTGGAACAAAAGTTAGTAAAGACATAGCAAATCTAAAAATCATAATACAGTAGATACTATAGGTAAAAATTGTAAATCAGAACTTTGACACTACATACTTTTGAAGTTCACGGAGAACATGCGTAAAATTTGACTACACATAAGTCCTCAAAGAAAACATTAATTCAAAAAAATAGAAATAGCACAAAAATATTAATATAAGTAGTACACAACATATACTTTGACCATAATACAATAAAACTAGAAACTAATAACAGAATTTAAAAGTGAATTCTACTTGGAATTTTTAAAATTATGTTAACCTTTGGATCAAAAGAAAAAATACAAAATGAAATTACAGAATTCCCTGGAAATATAATAATAAAATAGATTCTGAATCTGTGAAATGACACTACAGTAGTGCTCAGAGAAAAGTCATAGAATGAAATACTTATGCCCATAATAATAAAAATAAATTAATTATAAGGTACTTCAAAATGCTAGAAAAAGACTAGTAAATTAACAAAAAAAGCATAAGGAATAATTAAAGAAAGAAGAGATTAATAAAATAGAAAACATAAAAGGAAGAGAAGTTATAAACCACCAACCAACTTAATTGTTTATTAAAGAGAATATGTAATACACACACAAAATAGGAAATGACATAATCAAAAGACAGAAAATTAAAAAGAATCACTTTGCACAACTCTATGGATAGAAATGTGAAAACATAGATTAAATAGATAACTTGCTATGAACAGACAATTTCTCAAAATAACTAGACCAAATTCCCTTAAAGAAATATTGTTGTTAGATGCCACTGAGTTGGTTTCTACTCATAGCAAGTCTATGTACAACAGAAAGAAACACTGCCCAGTCCTGCACCATCCTTACAATCATTGTTATGCTTGACCCGTTGTTGTGGCCACTGTGTCAATCCACATCATTAGGGTCTTCCTCTTTTTCGCTGACCCTCTGCTTTACCAAGCATGATGTCCTTCTCCAGGGACTGATCCCTTCTGATAACGTGTCCAAAGTATATGAGATGAAGTCTTGCCATTCTTGCTTCTAAAGAGCATTCTGGCTATACTTCCTCCTGGACAGATTTGTTCATTCTTTTGGCAGTCTATTTTTCACCAATACCATAATTCAAAGGCATCGATTTTTCTTCAGTCTTCCTTATTCATTGTTCAGCTTTCACATGCCTGTGAGGCAATGGAAAACACCATGGCTTGGGTCAGGTGCACCTTAATCTTCAAGGTGACATCCTTGCTTTTTAACACTTTAAAGAGGTCTTTTATAGCAGATTTGCCCAGTGCAATTTGTCTTTTGATTTCTTGACTGCTGCTTCCATGGGTGTTGATTGTGGATCCAAGTAAAATGAAATCCTTGACAGCTTCAGTCTTTTCTCAGTTTATCATGATGTTGCTTATTGGTCCAGTTGTGAGGATTTTTGTTTTCTTTATATTGAGGTGTAATCCATACTGAAGACTGTGGTCTTTGATCTTCATTAGTAAGTGCTTCAAGTCGTCTTCATTTTCAGCAAGCAAGGTTGTGTCATCTGCATATTGCAGGTTGTTAATGAGTCTTCCTCCAAACCTGATGCAGTGTTCTTCTTCATATAGTCCACCTTCTTGGAAAATTTGCTCAGCATACAGATTGAATTAGTATGGTAAAGGATACAATGCACACACACACCTTTCCTGACTTTAAACCACACAGTATCCCCTTGTTCTGTTTGAATGACTGCCTCCTGATCTATGTACAGGTTCCTCATGAGTACAATTAAGTATTCTGGAATTCCCATTCTTCTCAATGTTATCCATTAATTTGTCAGTCCACACAGTCAAATGCCTTTCCCTAGTCTATATAGAAAAAAAGAAACATAGAATAATTTAAAATAGCTCCCCTCCCAAAAAGCACCAGACCAAATGCTTTTTCAGAGGAATTCTATCAAACCTTTAGAAACAAGGTAATCTCAATGTTAAAAAAAATTTGAATGTAGACAAAGAAGGAAAATTTCCAAATAATTTTTGAATCAAGTGAATTATTGATCCAAAACATGACCTAAAACTTGCCTCTCCCTAAAAAAAACGCACAAGACTAGTCTGACTTTTGAGTTGATGGAGAAAGCTTAAATATGAGAAAGATTCCAAAAGTAAAATTTTAAATATAATACATCATGAGAGAGTAGGAATGCAAGGGTGGTTCAATATTAGAAAATTCATTAATAAAATGTATCGTACTCATAGATCTATGGTGAATTATGGCAATCTCCATAAATGCTGAAAGGGCATTTGACAAAAATCAACATCTATATATTAGTCGAATGTTTGAAAAACACCCAATAATATAGGAATGTGTATATATGTATATGTATACACACACACACACATAAATATTTCCTTTGGCCCCCAAAGCAACATAGTTTTGAATGGAAAAACACTAGAGGTATCCTTCTAAAATCAGAACAAAAATGTCCACTATCTCCATGTTAGAGGTATTAGCTAAAAAAATCAAGCAACAGAAAGGAGTTCAAAACAAAACATTGAAAAGTAAAAGTCAATACTATTTCTGTTGCAAAGGAGATGGTTGTATATCTTGAAGATCCAAAAGAATCATTGGGTAAACTACTACACACAATAAGAGAATTTAGTAAAGTAGCAGGATATATAATTAACATTTACATATAATTAGCCTTCTAATAGACAAAGAATAAGTATTTGAAATACATAATGGAATACAAGAATCCACGTACAATGTAAAAAATTGAAATACCTAAGAATAGATGTGACATTGTGTAAAATCTGTAAGGAAAATGACACACACTTCTAAAAAATAGAGATGGAACAGAAAAATAATGTTCTAATGTTAATTATCCTGTAATTGACATATAAATATAGCACAATGCAAATAAAAATACCATCTATTTCTTTCCTGGGCCTCAAAAGTTGACAGTAAAGTTTATTTAAAACAACCAAGCAAAAATAGTCTGAAACTTTCTGAAATAAAGCAATGTATATGTGTGCGGCAGCCCTAAAGTATACCAAAGCATATTATAAAGCCATTATAATTAAAACAAGGCAGTATTGTGTGGCATTAAAAAAAAAAGTTGCCATTGAGTTGATTTCAATTCATGGTGACCGCATATGTGTCAAAGTAGAACTGTTTTCCATGGAGGTTTCAATGGTTGATTTTTCAGAAGTAGATCACCAAGCCTTTTTTCCAAGGCAACTCTGGGTGGATTTGAACCACCAGCCTTTTGGTTAGTATCGAATGCATTAATGGTTTGCACCACCCAGGGACTCCATTATGTGCCATGGGTGCATAAATAGAGAAATTGGACAGAATAGAAAAAATTATAATAGACTAACATGTATTAGTATAACAGAAAAGGAGGCATTTTAAATGAGTGGGTAAAAGGTTGACTTTTGAATAAATGGTATTGTGTCAACTGGAAAGGCATATAGTAAAAATTAAAATTGGATCTGTTCTTCTCACAATACAACAGAATGCATTGCAACTGGACTAGAAGTTTAATTTTTTTTTAACTACACAAGTTCTAGAACAAAATGTGAATAAATCCCTTTATAAACTGAGTGGAAAAATTGTGGATTCAGAATCCAAAAGTCATTTTAAGACAGGAGTAAATTTTACTACTTAAAAAAATACTATTAATTAAGGGCAAAAGTTTAGTGACCGGGGAGGCAGAGCCAACATGGTGCTATAGACAGAAGCACATGCAATCCTTCTGAGGCAAAGACCCGAAAAACTAAGTAAAACAGATACAAATATCAATCCTGGGACCCTAAGCATCAAATGAAGGAATAAAGAACTAGATAAAACCCAAATGGAGGAAGAAACTGACAGAGAACAGAGAATGAGAAGAGCTAGGAAGTGGAGGTCCCCTGCCAGCTAACATGGTGCAGGTTTGCCATCTTGGAGCACAGCCAGCTCAACCCTGGACAGTGAGTACAGGCAGGCAACTTCACAGAGCTCCCAGATGGAGACAGAGCAGCCAGTAACTAAAGATTCATGCTTTCCAACCCCTCAGCCTTCTACCCTGTACGCTGCCTCTGCCACTTTCCAATAGGCCATGGCTGCTCAGCCTGAGAGACGCCAGCTCAACGCGGCCCCAGGTCTGCCCCACCCCCACTAGCTGGCTCCCTCAGCACCATAATTTTATTTCTCTCTCCCTTCTTCCTGTTTCCTTCTCCCTCCCACTTAGCTCCCTGTGCTGCCTCTGCCCCTTCCTGACTGGCTGTGCTGTACTGCCCAGTGACAGAGACACCAGCTTGCCACCATCCCAGTTCAGCCCAGCCCCCAACTGCCAGTTCCCACAGCACCATTTTTTGTGTGTGTGTATTGTTTCTTCTCTTTCTTTCCTTTCCTTCTTTTCCTTTCTCACACTCACCTAGCCTATTGTACTTCCTCTGCCCTTTCTCAATGGGTCATGCCACGCTGCTTGGCTAGAAAGCCTCCAGCACATGGCCTCCCTGGGTCTACCACACCCTCACTTGCTGGCTCCCGCTACACCGTTTTTTCTTCTT
>NW_004443971.1:17132481-17157517 GCF_000243295.1 Trichechus manatus latirostris | reverse complement strand
TTTTTTTTTTTTTTTTTTTGCTTTTGTTTCTGTTTTTCTCTTCGTTCCCTCTCTCACCTAGCCCTGCACATCACATCCGCTCCCTTCCCACCTGCCTCTCTGCACCACCTATAGAGCTCTGTGACCCAAGCAGCACCTGCACAGAACTCCAGACCCCTGGACCCTGCCACTCACCAACCCCTGGCCATGCCGCACTGAGCACCATGCCCTGAGCAGCACCGGCATGGAACCCAGACCCCAGACCCTGCTCATAACACCTCCCGGCCTAGACGCACCAAGTATCACACCTCTGAGAAGCACCAGCGCAGACCCCTGGACACCCATGACCCTCCCAGTGACACCCTGTGGTTCTGCCCCACTGAGGGCTGGGTGCTCCCAAGCAGCACCAATGTGGACTAACCAATGGATTCCTAGACCATGCCCCAAGCTGCCACTTGGCTTCACCCCACAGAGCACCATGCCCCTGATCAGAACCAGCTTCCGGATCCCCAGACCCGTCCCGCCAGCCCCAGTGTATGCCACAGACAAATGACCCATCACAGCCCCTGCTCACCTGGACAAGGCTGTGAGAACCTTCGTGCCGACAGATGCACAAGCAATAAAACACACGCGACCCACCTGCCCAGACATAACCAAATGAAACAACAAAGCAGGACAATACAAACAAACCTACAATCAATTATCAAAGAAAATAATTCCTGAATGTCTCAGAGATAACAGACAATATCAAAACATATGAAAAACAGGACAGGATGGTTCCAGTAAGTGACCAAAACAAAACATTAGATGACCTTTTGGTAGAAGAAAAGACACTGGAACTACCTGATAGGGAATTCAAAGTCCAATATTCAGGGATCTCCAAGAGATTAGGAAAGAGATCAAGGAAAATAGAGACAAAAATAAGGAAAAAATAGACAAAATCATGGAAAATATAGACAAAATCAGGGAAAACACAGACAAAGCAATGGAGTAATTCAGAAAAAATAATACTAGAACAAAACATCAATAATACTAGAACCAATAAACAATTAGAAATCATACAAAGACAGCAATTAGAAACCTGAAAGAAAAACGATACGATTTCAGAAATGGACAATACAATGGAATGTTTTAGGGGCAAATCTGAAACAATGGAAGACAGGTTCAGCGAAATTTAAAACAAATCCTGGTATACCACTTGGTTTAAGGAAAAAAATCAAAGAAAAGAATGAAGAAAATCTAAGAACTATGTGGGATGCATTCAAGAGCAAAAATTTACGTGTGATCAGAGTCCCACAACAGGGGGAGAAAATGGAAAACACAAAGGGAATCATTGAACACTTGTTAACAGAAAACTTCCCTGATATGAAAGATGAAAAGCTGACCATCCAAGAAGTTCAATGAACCTCATATCGGATAGACCCCAAAAGAAAGACACCAAGACATATCATAATCACACTCTCCAAAACCAAAGACAAGGAAAGAATCCTAAGAACAACTTGAGAAAAACAAAAAGTGACATACAGATGGAAAACAATAAGACTAAGCTCTGATTACTTGGCAGAAACCACACAGGCAAGAAGGCAATGGGATAACATATATAACACCTTGAAAGAACAAAATTGCCGACCAAGAATAATATATTCTACATAACTCTTGCTCAAATATGATGGTGAAATTAGGACATTTCCAGATAAATAGAAATTAAAAGAGTATGTAAAAACCAAACCCAACTTACAAGAATTATTAAAGGGAGTCCATCGTCCATCAGTTAGAGACCAAACAACATTAGACAACCAACCTATATAATGAGCTCTCAAGGATAAAACAAAATTAAAAGATTTACAACAGGGAACTGGAGACATCAATCTGTAAAGAATAACAACATCATAACAACAAAAGAGTGAATAAATGGTCTAGATATAGAAGTTTCAAATACAGAGGAAGACAAGTTGATATCAAGTAATATAAGACTGATTCAAACTTAGAAAGATGGGGTAAATTTCAAGGCAACCACAAAGAAAGTTAACAAACCTACTCATCAAAATAAAGAAGAAAAACATGAAGTTTCAGTAAACACAAAATCTACAAAAATAAAAGAACCAAAAGAAAAACCACAAACAAAAGGAACTCAGAATAAGAAAATAGAGGAACAAAGAAAATATCAGCATCACAAAAAAAAAGCACTACAAATGACAGCAATAAATTCGCACCTATTGATAATCACACTGAACATATATGGCTTAAATGCACCCATAGATAGAGAATGACAGAACAGATAAAAAGATGTGACTTATCAATATACTGTCTACAAGAGACACACTTTACAAACAGAGACATAAATATATTAAAAAATCAAAGGATGGAAAAAATATATCAAGCAAACAGCAACAGATAAAGAACAAGAGTGGCAATACTAATCTCAGATAAAAGACATTTTAAGGCAAAATCCACCATAAAAGACAAGGAAGGACATTATATAATGATTAAGGGGATGATCCACCATGATGACATAACCATAATAAATATCTATGCACCCAATGACAGGGCTCCAAAATACATAAAACAAACTCTAACACCACTGAAAAGAGCAATTGACAGTTCCACAACAATAGTAGGAGGCTTCAACACACCACTCTCGGTGAAGGACAGAATATCTTTGACAAAGTCCCAAGGTCCATTAAATGGAGAAAATACAGTCTTTTTAGTAAATGATGCTGGCAAAACTGGACGTCCATCTTTAAAAAATGAAACGGGACCCATACCTTACACCATAGACAAAAACTAATTTGAAGTGGATCAAAGACTTAAATGTAAAATCAAAAACTATAAAGATCATGGAAGAAAAAATAGGGTCAATGCTAGGGGTCCTAATATACAGCATAAATAGGAAACAAATCATAACCAACAATACACAAACACCAGAAGATCAGCTAGATGACTGGGATCTTCTAAAAATTAAATACTTAATACTTATCACAAGACTTCACCAAAAGAACAAAAAGAGAACCTACAGACTGGGAAAAAACAATTTGGTGGGAATGCAATGCAAAGTATTACAACCATTTTTGGAAAATGATATGGTGCTTCCTTAAAAAGCCAGAAATAGAAATACCATACAATCCAGCAATTCCATCCCTAGGAAAATATCCTAGAGAAATAAGAGCCTTCACATGAGTAGACATATGCATACCCATGTTCATTAGCAAAAAGATGGAAACAACCTAAGTGCCTATCAACAGATGAACATATGAAGAAACTACAGTACATAGACCCAATGGAATACTATGTAACAATAAAGAACAATGATGAATCTTCCAAACTTCTTACAACATGGATGAATATGGAAGGCATTACGCTGAGTGAAATAAGTGAATCACAAAAGGACAAATACTGTGTGAGACCACTTTTGTAAAAACTCATGAAAAGTTTACACACAGAAAGAAACAATCTTTGATGTTTGTGAGGGAGGGGTAGGCATGGGGAGGGAAAAAGCACCAACTAGAAAGTAGATAAGTGTTAACTTTTGTGAAGGATAAGACACTACACAATACTGGGAAAGTCAGCGTAACTTGACCAAGCAAAGTCATAGAAGCTTCATAGACACATCCAAACTCCCTGAGGGACCAAGTTACTGGGCTGAGTGCTGGGGACCATGGTCTCAAGGAACATCTAGGTCAATTGGCATAAGATAATTTATAAAGAAAATGTTCTACATCCTATTTTGGTGAGTAGCATCTGGGGTCTTAGAAGCTTATGAGCAGCCATCTAAGATACATCTGCTGGTCCCACCCTGTCTGGAGCAAAGGAGAATGAAGAAAACCAAAGACAAAAGGGACAGATTAATCAAAGACTAATGAACCACAACTACCACAGCCTCCACCAGACTGAGTCCAGCACAATTAGATGGTGCCCAGTTACCACCAACAACTGATCTGATAGGGATCACAATAGAGGGTCCCAGACAGAGTAGGAGAAAAATGTAGAACAAAATTCAAACTCACAAAAAAACCAACCAAACAAACAAAAAACAGACTTACTGGTGTGACAGAGACTGGAGAAACCCCAAGAGTATGACCCCTGGACACCCTTTAAATCAGTACTGAAGTCACTCCTGAAGTTCACCATACAGCCAAAGATTAGACAGGTAAATATAACAAACAATAACACATATAATTCAACCATGTATATGACACTAATGGGCACACCAGCCCAAAAGCAAAGACAAAAAGGCAGGAAGGGACAAGAAAACTGTACAAATGGAAATGGGAAATTTAAGGTCAAGAAGAGGAGAGTGTTGACCCATTGCAGGGTTGGCAATCAATGTCACAAAACAATACGTGTATTAAATGTTTAATGAGAAACTAATTTACTCTGTAAACTTTCACCTAAAACATAATTTATAAAAGCTAAATGGCCAATGACAAACTAGAGGAAAAAATGCAATTAATATTACAAAGAGAGGAAAATGTCTTCAATATATAAAGGACTCTTAAAATGTGAGAAAAAAGTAAAAGCAACCTGATAAAAAAAGTAGAGGAGGGAGAAATATGAATGACTAATTCACTGTAAAATAAGCAGTACAAGCTTAAAGTTCCAGCATGCCTTTGTGTGTGTGTGTGTGTGTGTATGTGTGCGTGTGTGTGTGTGTGAAATCTATATGGCCTCTGACTGACTGCAGAGATAGCAGAACAGAAATTTCAGTGTCCACACACGATTGGAATACACAGTTGCCAAAATAGTTTGGAAACATCACTAAGCAAATGGATGGCAGCAACCTTCATTAAGTAACAACAGTTACTGAGGAGTAAAAGAATCAAATTTCCAGAGCTACCACATTATAATATCCATAATACCCAGTTCTCAACAAAATATTAAAACAGATACAAATAAACAGGAAAGTATGGACCATTCACCAGAAAAATGAATTTGACAGAAGCCATCCCTGAGGAAGATCAGATATTGGAATCACTAGTCAATAACATTAAATCAACTATTTTAAATATTCTCAGTGAGCTAGAGGAAACCATGGACAAAGAATTAAAGGAAATTAGTAAAACAAAATGAACAAAGCAAGGATGTCAATGAAGAAACAGAAATTATAAAAAAGAAACCAAACATAAATCCTGGAGCTCAGAAGTACACTAACTGAAATGAAAAACTCACTAGAGGGGTTCAACAGATGATTAGAACAGGCAAAAGAAAGAATCAGTAAACTTGAAGATACCAAAAAACCAAACCGGTTGCCCTCGAGTCAATTCTGGCTCATAGTGACCCTATAGGACAGAGTAGAACTGCCTCATAGGGTTTCCAAGGAGTGGCTGGTGGATTCAAATGGCTGACCTTTTAGTTAGCAGCTGAACACAACCACTGTGCAACCAGTGCTCCAAAGTTGAGATAAGACAATTGAAATTATTGAGTCTTAGGGGCCTTAGGGACAGAAAGAAAAAAGAATGAAGAAAAATAAACACAGTCTGAGATATGTGTGAGATAACATCAAGTGTACCAACTTATGCGTCAAAGGAATCCCAGAAAGAACAGAAAAAGGGTCATAAAAAATATTTGTACAAATAATGGCCCAAAACTTCCCAAATCTGTTGAAATACATGAATATACATATCCAAGGAACTCAATAAGCCTAAACAGTATAAACTGAAAGAGATCCACACCAAGACAAATTATAGCCAAATTGTCAAAAACTAAAGACAAAGAGACAACCTTGAAGGCAGCAAGAGAGAAGTGAATGGTCATACACGAGGGATCTTCAATAACATTAACATCTGATTGCTCATTAGAAATCATGAAAGCCAGGAGTTCGCAGAATGGCATATTTAAAGTGCTGAAATAAAAAAAAAAAAAAAAAAGTCAACCAAGAAGTCTATATCCAACAAAACTATGCTTCAGGAATGAAGAAGAGATTAAGATATTCACAGACAAACAAAAGTTGAGGGAGTTCATTACCAGTAGATCTGCCCTGTGAGAAATGCTAAAGGGAGCATGACGGTTAAGGTTGTGTGTCACCTTGGCTGGGCTGTGATTCTCAGTGGGTTGGCAGTTAGGTTGTAGTTTGGCAGTTGTATGTTGATGTGATCACCCCCATGATAAGATTTAATCTAATGTGATCACCCCCATAATGGGATCTGCTATGAGTAACCAATCAGTGGGAAAGGAGTTTCATCGAGGGAGTGACCTGTATCCAATATAGGTGGACTTTCTGGCAAGGCTCATGGGCTTTTGCTCACTCTGGATCCTGCAGCTGGGTCCTGTTCGTCTGACCTCCGGTTCTTGGGACTTGAGCTAGCAGCTTGCCTGCCAATCTTGGGATTTGTCAGCCTCCATAGCCTTTATCTTGGGTTTGCCAGCCTCTGCAGCTACGTGAGTCGGAAGAAGCCTCCAGCCTGACTCACAGATTTGGGAATTTCCAGCCTCTACAACCGCATGAGCCATTTCCTTAATATATATCTCTCTCTGTATATATACATATGTATAGACGTTTTGCTGGTTTTACTTCTCTAGAGAACCCAGCCTAAGACAGGTAGTTTTTCAGGCTAAAATAAAAAGACACTAGATGTAACTTGAAGCCATATGAAAAAATAGGGAACACTGATAGAGGTAACTACTTAGGTAGATATAAAACACAGTATTATTGTACTTTTGGTTTGTGACTCCTCTGTTGTTTTTTTTTTTTTCTATATGATTTAAAGGTAAATTCATAAAACAGTAATTACAAATCTATACTAATGGACATACGTGTATAAAAATATAATCTGTGACACTAACAATATAAAGAGTGTATGTACAACATTGTAACTAGGGTTGTATTTTCAAACTAGATTGTTATAATTTTAAGATAAAAGTGACACAGCACTGTTGCACTGAGCCTATTGGCCAGTGCTATGATGTGTCTCAAACTCAACTGAAAAGGAGGCTGGGAAATAAAGTTTTTCCAGTGTATCCAATAAGAATAAATTGAAATAGAACTTTGAAAATACATATTATCTCCACTCTAAGTAGGGCCCTTTCCTGTTGTAAATCCACTGATATTGAGGCACATCCAAGAACTTTGAAATGGAGCAAATCAAATTAATCAATAAAATCAACACACTCAGAGTTCCAAGTAGACATGCAGGGCAACTGAACAATATAGATACTTTCCAAGCCTGCAAACATTAGGAGGCTCATCTAAGCATTGTTCCAGATTTTAGATTTATACTGTCTTACTTTGAGGGTTATATTTTGTTTTTATGAAGTATATGACTCTGTGTGTGTGTGTATTTGTGTGCATGTACACAACTATTTGAAAAATGAGGATGCACATCTTTATCTCACTCTGGCAAAGACCTTGATGGAGATGAGGCGAAAAATACTAAAGCCCACCTAGACTATTCTACTGAAATGTCTCCCCACCTCAAAATTATTCATTCATTCAACAACAGTATGTATCAGGCACTATATTGTGCCTGGAGGTACAATAGGAACAAAAAAGACACCACCCACCCATTGGCATTATTCTAGTCTATTTAAATTTAGACTTTGGTACATATACTGCAGGGGCTTACTGTGTCTATAAATTGCCAGATGGTAGGATTGGGACATATTCTAGGGTGAGGCCAACTTCTGTGGCTAGAGGTAGAGGGCTTTTCTACAGAGGAGAGGAAATATATACTGTGAAGAATTCAGGAAAATTTTAGGCATATTAGCGTAGTTTCATCAAGAAGTTAAATCTCCAAATCTGTTTTCCTGATTAAAAAAAAAAAAAGATTAAGGGTCTCCTTAGGCCATTTACTTTTTCTGAATGTCACTGCCTACTACACGCTGTACTGTCAAGCCCGTTATCTTGTATTTACACGTATATTAGGACAGCATAAATTAATTAAAAACGAGTTAAATCACATAATAACCACTTGCTATTCTAACAGGTAGGTTTTCGTTCCTAAGTCTCGGAAGCCTTTCAGAACTCTAAAATAACTTCTCTCTTTTCTGCTTGAAGACAATTTTTTTGTTAAGCTCATTGTTAATAGCAAAAGAGCTCAATATTTAATTTTATATGCTATTAATGTAATAAAAGGGAAATTAAGTGATTTATGTGACTGGTAGTGTATGTGGAAATACATAGCCCTTTGTTAAGGGAATCAGAGGTAGGACTTCATGGATTTACTTAATAACATTATTTTTCTCATTGAAAAGAAATAAATAGCGTAAGCTATTCCTGGGGCACTTTGTAATTATGATAAATTGTATGGAAAGATAAATGGATATATATTTCCTTTTTAGAAGGGAAACTGCTGTGTCTATTCTGAATTGTTCCCAGGCTAAGTTTCAGATGGTAGTTGATTCCTGCACTATTTTTTCCTCTTCCTCTCTCCTTGCTGTTTTGATATTTCAGATATTATCTTAAAAAGAAGTAGGGGAAAGACAGTCTATTTTGCTACTTGATAACTGCTCTGATAAGAACCTTTGGAAACAGGAAGATTGTAACTGTTGGACAAAATATGTTTGATAGATTTACAGTAGATTCAATGCAATTGTCTGCTTTCGCTTCAGATATACTCAACATTTATATTAATGTCAACTCAAACAGTTGTTTAAGCTCCTGATTATATCCAAGGATGCATAATGACTGAGAAAGAAAGTCCCTTATTGATCCCTTTTTGGTTTGTTTTTTTCTTTACATCCATTTTGTAGCAGCTGTAAATGTATATACATATATATATATATATATATATATTTGAATCATGTGAAATTTCTATTTTTGTAGATCAAGAATGATCATACATACATGGACAACCATTAGATGATTATGTTTCTTACAAAAGTATGAAATAAACAGGAGTAAGTAAATATAAAATAGAAGTTCCTTAAAAGACTGTCAAACAGTAAGCGCTCAATTAGTGTCTTGTGCATAAATGAGTAAGTTTCATAATTAATAGGTGAAAACCAACTCAGATTTGTAGATAAATCAGATAATTTCATTCTAATTATTTTTGAGGCATTAAGCTGAAGATTGCATTATATAGACAAATTTAAAATCATCTACATTTCTGTACCATCCAATGTACATTTTCACTTTAGAAAATGTTCAAATATCCTATATCCAGAAAATGCAGGTTCCTTATTGAAGATTGGAAAACATGATGATAATAAAATCAGTGTCCTTTTCTGTTTCCAACAGTAGTTATAAGAGTAAAATTACAGTATAAGTCTTTTTTGATTGAAATTCTAAACTATGCCCCAACTAGAAAATCAACACACACACACACACACACACACACACACACACACACACACAAATGTAGTGGTTTACTGGGTATTATTATGTGCTTTTAAGCCTACCGATCATGTCAACCTGCATTCTGAAGTCAAAGTTGATTGTTTTTCTTAAAGGTATGGACCAGTGTCTTATAAATTTTGTAAAGGAAAGTGATATTCATGGAAGGTGAGTGACTTGTTCAAGTCCTACTTAAATTCTCTTCCAGTACTGTTAGGTTCATATCTCTGTTCTCCTGATTTTCAAGAGATTACTTCTTTGGCTTCTACAAATGGACTAGGAAGAAATAGTAAATCACTTTACTTCCTTAGGTTAGTAGACAAGGGCTAGAAAATCATAGCTTACCCACTAGATTTCCACTTTCAAGTTGCTGCCATTATATTTTTTCATCCCTCTTTACCTGATTGCTAGACTTTAGGCCACATTCATTATGAAAAGAAGCTTAGAAGCCTTCATTTATCTGTTTTACTTTGTCTGTTAGTTATTTCCCTTAAAGCAGAGGCTATATAGCATAGTAATTTGAGAATATTTTGGAAAGCACTTTTTTTTAAGAAAGTAGTGAGCTGAATTTTAAGGAAGGCTCTTGAGGTCCCTTCTTTCATCTACTGTTACTATAGAACTCTTCTGGATGAGTGGCAAACTGGCCATTGCACATATTTTATGTCCCCCACTCAGTAAGAAGTCCAGTCGAATACCCTCTTGATTTCACTGAACTACCTACCACAAAGATATTTAATGAAGTTGGTAGTCAGGGAAGACAAGCCACAGGATGCATGCCACTAGACCAGATATCTCCAGTAAAACATTGTGTCAGTTCTGCCTCCATCATGAGATGATCTATTTCAATAGCATGTGAGAAACAATTGATCTTGCAGGTAATAGATAACTCCAAAGTAATAGCATCCAAGAAAAGCAGAACAGAAATCACTTGAGTACCAGCTTCTAGTTGCTGGGATTGAAAATAGGCTTTCCTGTGAGCCTAAAGCTAAAAAACAAGCAGTCTTTCTACAGAATGTTTATATAATTTGCTATATTTTAAAATCTGTGTGTGTGTTGATCAAAGATAGAAAGAGCAATAGGTTTTATTATACGTAAACTGTGGCAATGCTATCACTATACAGGAAATTGATGGGCTGATTCTCAAAATCCTAGAGGTAATTTTCCACCACATTTGACCAGCTAAATACTCACATTATAAAGAGTTTTGGCAACGGTCATTATTTTGTTGTCGGTGGTTTTTTAAACATTGACAGAAATAGGGAGGAAATCCTCAAAAGAATAAAATAATTTGAGTAAGTTCTTTTTGTATATTTTTAGAACAATTCTTTGAAGGCAGTTTGTGGTAATAATTTTACGCACGTTTGCTATATTGCCTGTGTCTGCAATCTGCCCTGATCTGGCTTCCTGGCTGGCTGCCCTCCTGTAAACACTGTAAAAATGAAAGGCTGCCACTAGGAATTGTCTTTGAGACTGGCCACTGGACAAAAGCACATGCCACAGTGGCAGTTTGAGTTGAGAAAACAAACTGCTTCATCAGACACTAATTCAAGAACTTACTACTAAATGAATCTTGACCTTTTTTTTCCCTTTACCTATGAATGATAATAGTGATGATAAGGATGACTACAGATCGTGTACCTATTGATGTAAGCACTGAGTTAGGCAGTTAGTGTACTTAACCTCTTCCTCGTAACTGTATTACAGGACTGGTGTTATTCTCCCAACTTTGGTGAGATAGCAAAGGACAATACAGGTTAAGACTCTTGCCCAAAGTCTCAGGGCATAAGGCATCTCCCCAGCCCAGTCCCTACTAACCAAACCCAAACCCATTGCTGTCGAGTTGATTTCAACTCATAGCAACCCTATAGGACAGAGTAGAACTGCCCCACAGGGTTTCCAAGGGTTGGCTGGTGGATTTGAACTGCCAACCTTTTGGTTAGCAGCCGTAGCTCTTAACCACTACACCACCATACTGGCAGGGCTGAAATTCTAACTCACCCAGCAGTTGTCTAGCCGATGGGCTTTTAAAGTCAGCTTCAGCCGTCAGCTGAATCCTGAACAAAATAAAGCATGACATAGTGCTTTCCACGGAGAATGAGTGATTTATATTATCATCTTAGCCTGCCTCCCAAGAAGTTGCCTGGATCTGAGCAAAAACTAGAGAAACAATAATAACAACAGAAAGTGTGAAATGTCATGTTGACATGAAAACCAGAAAGAAAAACAGTTAAATCTATTTTGGAAAATAACATTTAATCCTATCCAAGTAAGTAACATCTGTCCTGATCAAATGTGAGTGACTACTGCTGTCTGATTAACAGCTACAGAACAGAAGACATAAAAGACTATTTGAAACAAAATGTGACTTGACCTTCAGTGCACCTAATAAAATCTTTGTTTTCAATATAGAATTAGATCATTGCAATCAATACAAAAGTAGTTTCTACCAAACACCTGTAGATAAATGATGAACAACATTTTTCAAATGTCACTTTGGAGAGGTTCCAAATTATTAGCCAAGCAAAGTGATAGTTTAACTTGTTGCTTTATTTATCTACTTATTTATTCGTTTGCTCCACAAATAGTTATTGAACACCTATTATAATGCTAACACCTGAGGATAAAGTCATGGGCAAATAAGACATGAAACATGGTCCCTGAACTTGTGGAGCTAACTGACTCATGGTTATATAATTTTTATTATTTAAAAATTTATATTAAAAATGTACATTAGGTTCCTTTTATGTCCAAAGTGATATGTTTTATCTTTGGGACAGGAAGGGGGTGTGTAAGTACAAACAGTGCCTACTTAAGACCAGAGGTCCTAAGAGCATAAGGAAGGAAATCGTGTTGTAGTGGTTCAGGCGGTGAGGACGGTAATGGTGCAGACTGCAGATTGAAGCAGGGTGGCCAGCCCAGAGTCCAGTGCAGGCAAGCGGGCTGGTAGGAGAGAGTCCACTCTGCAATTCCAAGCTAGTATTGTGGTTGATGATGGCCAGCAAAATAATATTGCAGAAAAATTCTAAATAAAGAGTTAGGAAAGCTGGGTTCTAGTCCCAGTCCCTCTGCTAATGCTCTGTGACACCTAGAGCAAGTAACTTAGCCCCTCTGTGCCTCAGCTTCCACATCTGTAAGGGAGGGAATTTGAACAAGTGATCTGTAAATTCCTTCAATTAATCGAAGCAACATAAAACTTCATTTTATATTTTATTCTGAGAAGGGATCATAAATGTAAATATATTTTTACCTCTAATGTGAACAATTTAACCTTCCTTAATGGAAAGATTTAGTAATTCATAAGTGTCATTATCATCTTCCAAAAGCACCTATTAAACACTTGCTTGTATATTACATTGAAAGATGTACACGAAAAGTAAAAGATTCAATGGAATACGGGCGGTCCCCAGATTATGAACAAGCTCCATTCCTGTCTTTAACTCAAATTTGTACGTAAGTCGGAACAGTCAGGTACAGTTTGTATCTATGTCAGTTAGTCAAATGTTTGTCTTAGTATATAATATATAGTGTACCTTTCTATGCATAAAAAACATTAAACAAATACTTCCAGATACACTACATCTTTAACGTAATAAGACAGTAAGAATAATAATAATGTTTTGATGCACATTGCAAAGTAGTGCCCATTTATTATTATGAACCATTGTATGTACCTTAAATTTTTAATATAATAGACTTTACAGGGGTTGGTGTGTAACTACGGGTTATACATGTCAGACGTTCCGTATTCCGAGGACTGCCTTGCAGAAAGGGCCTGCCTCATACTGAGTGGAAACAATAGTCACCTACCTGCTGTGATCTGAAGAAGGGCTCTCTATTCTTAAATCATATCATATCTTTCACTGTATCTGAAATTCTTCCATTACTGGTACTTTTTTTTGATTAAGACGTTATCTCTAAGATTCCCCATCCTTAAAGAGTTCACTGAAATAAGCTATATGCAAATAACCTGAGGTTAAAACAAAAAAAGCAGTTGCCTTGGAGTTGACTCTGACTCATCGCAACTCCATGAGTATCAAAGAAGAACTGTGCTCCATAGGGTTTTCAGTGGCTGATATTTCTGAAGTAGATTGTCAGACCATTTTTCTGAGGAGCCTCCAGGTGAACTCAAACCTCCAACCTTTTCGTTAGCAGCCAAGCATTTGCACCACCCAGGGACTCCAGAGAAGACATTAAAAGGGAGAAAAGGTAGGGTATGTAAATTTTGGTGAGTAGAAGAGGAGGAAACGAAATACAAAGGGGTCGTCTTGAAGAGACTTATCAGGGAGAGAATCCTGGGTAATCGGAAGCCTAAGGAAAGCACTGAGTGGGCCACAAGGGAAGGGAGACTTGGCTGTTTCTGGAAAAGAAACACTGAGCAAGGTGGGAGAATGCTAAAGACAAACTTTGTCCACTTTATAATGTTTCCAAGGGTTTGTCCTGCTGCCAGATGTTCGTCATCTAGTCAGCAAAACTTGGAGTGATTGAACTCTTCATCTTTAATCCTTAAACATTTCAATTGTTTAGATATGTTCGTGGACATGTCAACAGTGCTTGAAATTAAATGAGATACTGCACATGAAATGATTTGTATCAACTCTAAAGTATGAAACAGATGTTATTGTTTTTATTTGACAGAGAAAGCAAGGGCAAGGGGCTTTAGAGGATAAAGACTAAAGGAAGTAGCTATATAAATATATAAAATTATATCTGGCAGCAAAAGCTAATTTATCCCAAAAGTAATTTTTCCCTCTCTTAACCATAACATCAATCCTTCATTTCTGAGTAGAAACATGGTAGGTCTTTGAGAGAAAACCTTCCCCTGCCTAAATATAGCAGCGAATGCTGTCTGCGACACAGCAGAATGGGCTTTTTGTCTGGGAAAGAGGAGGTTACAGAAACAATTAACAACCAGCATGCCCAGAAGACACTAGGGTTTCACCTGGGAGAAAGCTTATTCCATTGCAGGTAGCAAAAAGTGATACAGAGTAAGTTCCAAATAGCAAATAGAATTATCCAAATTGCCCAGCGTCCATTTCTGCAATGACTCATGAAGGACAGTCATTCTGAGCTCACCTTTGAAGATGCCATTTATGAATAAGTTGTATTTAAATTTTCATGTGCTTATCCAGTCATGGTATCTGCAATAATTAGACAATGATTACAAAGCAATGTGTTTCCTGACACAGGATTGATTTCTGAAGACAAGATTGATTTCAGCAGTAATCGAAGACCAATTCTTCACTCTAAAATATTTGCAATGGTCACATAAAGACTTTTGAAACAGCTTTGGTTCACAAAAGCAACATAAGCAGATCCTCCCTCAAAAAGAGAAGAGATAAATTCTAATTTCTATTTGAGTACATTAGTAGTTTTCTTTCACAATTTTCTAATAATTCAAACTTACGCTCATGAAACTTGACTCCCCAACATACTCCCAAGTATCAAATCTTATTATTCCAGACTCAGTCTCCCTGTTTCCCAAACCATTGCCTCATCCTTGAAGTATAATTCTATTTGTTTCTTCTTTTTGAATTTTGTTTCCTGATGAAATAGGGAGAAACTGGTGCTAGCCCTGATTTCAGAGAGAAAGATAACCAGAAAGTTCCACTCCTGAATCCTCAGCAAGTCAAAACTCTCCACCTGATGGTTCCTGTAGCCTAAAAACTACCCAGGAGGCAAAGGCACCACTGGAAGCAGTTAAGCTGTTTAGAGGAATGCAAAACATTGAGGCCTAGTTCAGAGAGGCAGACACCTCAAGGTCCAAGCTCAAGGACCAGAACTCCTCAAAATATCTGGTCCCATTACTAGCCTAGGCAACCAGAAGACAACTGCCCAACCACAGAGGTTTGAAGTAGGTTGTGTTACTGAAGTGACTCAAGCCTAGCAAACTGTGGACACACGCTCCAAACCATAATAAACATGAGTAAGCTGTTAAAGGGATAGAAACCAGAAAAGGGAAATCCTGCCCGCACTCCCCTACCCCTCTCTAACAGCTACAAAGATTCAAACAAGGGAGATAGATCCTTATGGAGATCAGAACCAGAGGCAGCAAGATTAGCTATTATCACTCTGTGTTAGGGTAGACTCCACGGCACAAAAAAAAACTAAAACCAAACCCATTGCCTTTGAGTTGATTCTGACTCATAGTGACCCTATAGGACAGAGTAGAACTGCCCTATCGGGTTTCCGAGGCTGTAAATCTTTACAGAAGCAGACTGCCACATCCTTCTCCTGCAGACTGGCTGGTGGGCTAGAACCACTGACCTTTCAGTTAGCAGCAGAGTGCTTAACTACTACACCATCAGGGCTCCAATACAACAAAAACAACATCAACTTAACCTCACTAGGGTCCTGCCATATTGATTTCTCTACGCCTACTCTGTCACAACTTTGCAAGAGAGATAGAAAACAAAGCTTGTTAAATATACTCTCCTAATAACCACCCTTTCCATACTAAGTACACCATGTTGGCTCACACCTCTGGACATTTGCTTATATCATCCAGCAGCCCAGAGAGCTCCCAAGGCCTGGTTAACTTCTACATATCTTTCAAGACTCAACTCAGATATCATTTAACCAGAAAAACTCCCTGGGCCCTCACTACATGTTCAGGAACTAATCTGTTTGTGTATCTCTTATTCCCATCAGTCTTTAAGAATGCAAGAATTGGATCTTCTGGATCTTTTTCTTTTTCCCACAGTATCTATCCAGTGCCTGACACAGAGTAGGGGCTCAGTAATTAAACAAAACATATACATGAGATAAAAGAGGCAAGATCAGGAACCCAACTAGTTTTTTTCCAGGTAATATTAACCAAGAGATTACAGTCCAAAGGACAGAGTAGTACCATGAGTTCATGCAGGCAAAGGGTATAGGTCAGTTAGGTCAGGGTAGGTAGAAGGAGTGGTCCCTCAGGTTGGAATCAGGCAATGGTTCATGAATGTAGGTTTTAAGCAACAGGGAGCTGTTCTCAGGTAATGAGCCTGGGCAACAAAATGTCAAAGACCCAGGCAAGATACTGGACAAGAAAGGGTTAAAATCCCAGGAAATAAGAACTGGATATAATACCAGCGACTCTGAGCCAGGGGCCCACCATACATTTCAGGTGAAGTACAGGGGCTGGGCACAATATGGGCAGACCCAAGATAATTAATGCAGTATTATTTGCATAAATTAAAACTACAGGTACATAAAACTGCATACACATCTGGGAAGAATGAAATAAACTGTAAAAATAAGCTGAGAGTAGAGTAGAGAGTAAAGAGGTCAAGAACAGAACAGATTTTGTTTGACCTGAATTCATTAAGACAAGGCTACAGCTAATATCTGTATATGCAACTCTTATAGAAATACAATATAATCATATTCTTCTAAAATCACCCCGTTTTATTTCAAATGCGTATTATTATTTATGAGAGTAATGTTATCATTCCAAAGTAGCTGTATTTAAGATCTGCAGAGGAAATTTGTTAAATAATTCACAAGTATATATATATATGTTATACGGGGCCCTGGTGATGCAGTGGTTAAGAGCTCGGCTGCTAACCAAAAGGTTGGCAGTTTGAATCCACCAGCTACTCCTTGGAAACCTTATGGGGCAATTCTACTGTATCCTACAGGGTTGCTATGAGCGGGAATCGACTCAATGGCAACGGTTTTTGTTTTTTTTATATATGTTATATAAGCTCCTGTTGTGAACCTAGCAAACATAGTTTTAACTCTTTCATGTGACAAAAACTGTTTAAATAAATCCAGTAATATTAATTTAAGCTTTTCAAGGGTATATTTATTTATACGTGTTAAAACAAAAAGGTATGCCTTTAAATCTCTAGACTTTAATCTGTAGATTTATTTATCAAAAAAGCAAGCTCAAAAGTGAAATAACAGCTTCTAAGGGTGCCCTCGAGTAGTTTGCAAAGTTATTCTTTTTGCAAAGTTGTCTCCTTCCACTGTCACCTTGGTTTAAAAGTTGGCCGATGGATCAGCACTTTCTGCAAAGTCCAGTACAAGGAAGCCTCTCACAAATCTGTCAGATAGCATCAACACTTTTCCAGATTCCTCAGGTGTCTGATGACCATGCCAGGGCATTATATTCTTTCCAGCAAATATTTTAGGAAGAAAAATAACCTCTATATCAGTGTACTGTGTGGTAGCAATTACAGCAAAGGATTTAGAACTTTTCCAGAACAGATTTTGTAAAAGACGTTTCCAGAAGCCATTACAAACTCCCTTCCTCCCAAAAAAGTATTTCAATACAAAAGCACTACCATGTGTGTCCTGACTTTGTTTGTTAGGAGAATAGTGTAAGGCCCTTTTTGAGCAGTCTACCAATACTTCAGCAAGAATCTTCTTGAGACTACAGATTACAGAGGACGGGTGATTGAAAAAAGAATTTAAAATGTTAGAACATTTACTGGGTCATCAAAGATGGGAGAAGTGGGATAGGATTCAGGGCAGAGAGTCAACCATGTGTGCAGTTTCTTCTTCACTCTTACTTAACTGAATGAAATGAGGCAAGTCAGAGAAAGGGTTTAAAATTACCTAGCAGACAGTAGCAGAAGTGGTCTCTTCTAAGGCATCCTCTCACAGGAGCAAGTGTTTTTGCCTCATTTTGACTTGGTTTTGGCATTATATACACACAAAGTATTCTTCATAGAAGGTACATGTTTGATACTAATTCTAAAATTTTATTTCAATAAATATTTAATATGAAGGCAATGTGGCATTCTAGATTGGATCCTGGAATAGAAAAAGGACACTAGTAGAGAAACTAGAGAAATTGTAATAAAGTCTGGAATTTAGTTAATGTTCTTGTTGTTGTTAGGTGCTGTCATGGATTGAATTGTGTCCCCCCAAAATATCTGTCAACATAGCTAAGTCATGATTCCCAGTATTATATGATTGTCTATCATTTTATCATTTGATGTGATTTCCCTATGTGTTATAAATCCTATCACTATGATGTTAATAAAATGGATTAGAGGCAGTTATATTGATGAGATTGACAAGATTAGATAGTCTTAAACCAATCTCTTTTGAGCTATAAAAGAGAGAAGCAAGCAGAGAGACAAGGGGACCTCATACCACCAAGAAAGCAGTGCCAGGAACAGAGTATGTCCTTTGGACTGGAGTTTTCTGTGCTGAGAAACTCCCAGACCAAGGGAATATTGATGACGAGGACCTTCCTCCAGAGCTGACAGAGAAAGACTTCCCTGGAGTTGATGCCCTAAATTTGGCCTTGTAGCCTACTAGACTATGAGAAATTAAATTTCTCTTTGTTAAAGTCATCCACTTGTGGTTTTTCTGTTATAGCAGCACTAGATACTAAGACAGAATTTGGTACCAGGAGTGGGGTGTTCCTCTAACAGATACCTGAAATGTGGAAGTGGTTTTGAAACTGTGAATGGGTAGAGGACCAGAAGCAGCAGAGGACAGGAAGTAGCAGGGGACCAGAAGTGGCAGAGAACCAGCAGCAGTAGAACCAGGAGACCAGTGCCAGACAGCGCTGGAGCCGACCTATGGAGTAAGAAAGCTGAGTGCCTTCTGCCCAAAGTTTACTGGCAAAGTAGGGTGCCTCTAGTCACTTTTTGGTGGAGCCAAATAGCTTTGGAACACTTGCCCCAGCACGTGTGAGGCCAAGAGGCAGACAGGCCAAGGAACCAGGAAGCTGAGCTGCCTCAGTCTCAAAAGGTATGGCCACAACCTCTGGGGTTTCAAAGGGTGGAGTCATGGCCTCTGGTGTTTCTAAGGGTGGAATCATCGCCAGTCAGATGGACTAGGAGAATTGTGCACCTAAAGCCAAGGGAGCAGAGTTGCCATCCCAGTGGGCCTGGAAGGCAGAGCTGAAGCCCAGGGCTGAGGGGCCTCTAATCAGTGTGGCCAGTACCTAGAGTCTGGAGGGCAGGGCCATTGTGTAAATTGTCTTAGAGAACAGAGGATTATTTTCAAGGCCTTGAGGGCTAATGTAATGTGTTCTGCTGACTTGCTTGGTGCCTGTTATGCCTTCTTTCCCTCCAATTTCACCCATTTGTAACGGAAATGTCCAGCTTGTGCCTGCCTGTTACACCACTGTACCTTTGGAAGCAGATAACTTGTATTCTAGATTTCACAGATCAAAGGAAGTTTTTGGATTTTAGACTTGGAGTTGAATTAAGACTTGCTGTGATACGATGGGGTGAATGTGTTTTACATGTGGCAAGACATGAATTTTTAGGGGCTAAAGGGTGAAATCTCATGGATTGAATTTGTCCCTCCAAAGTATCTATCAACTTGGCTAAGTCATGATTCCCAGTATTGTATGATAGTCTACCATTTTGTCATCTGATGTGATTTCCCTATGTTTTGTAAATCCTATCACTATGATGTTAATTAAATTGATTAGTGGCAATTATAGTGATGAAATCTATAAGATTAGATAGTATCTTAAGCCAATCTCTTTCGAGATATAAAAGAGAGAAGCAAGTAGAGAGACAAGGGGACCTCATACCACCAAGAAAGTAGCACTGGGAGCAGAGCTACTGGACTAGAGGTTCCTGTGCAAAGAAGCTCCCAGACTGAGGGAAGATTGATGACAAAGACCTTCCTCCAGAGCCAACAGAGAGAAAAAGACTTCCCCTGGAGCTGATGCCCTAAATTTGGACTTGTAGCCTACTAGACTGTGAGAAATTAAATTTCTCTTTGTTAAAGTAATCTACTTGTGGTATTTCTGTTATAGCAGCACTAAATGACTAAGACAGGTGCCGTCAAGTTGGTTCCAACTCATAGCAACCCTATGTACAACAGAACTAAATACTACCCAGTCCTGCTGCATCCTCACAATCCTTGCTATATTTGAGCACATTGTTGCAGCTACTGTGTCAATTGATCTCATTGAGGGTCTTCCTCTTTTTCACTGACACTCTACCAAGAATGATGTCTTTCTCCAGGGACTGATCCCTCCTGATAACATGTCCAAAGTATGTGAGATGAAGTCTCACCCTCCTCGCTTCTAAGGAGGCTGTACTTCTTCCAAGACAGTTTTGTTCATTCTTCTGGCAGTCCATGATATATTGGATATTCTTCGCCAGCACCATAAGTCAAATTCATCGATTCTTCTTTGGTCTTCCTTATTCATTGTCCAGCTTTTGCTCGCTTATGAGGCGATTGAAAATACCATGGCTTGGGTCAGGCTATCCTTAGTCCTCAAAGTGACATCTTTGCTTTTTAAAACTTTAAAGAATTCTTTTGCAGCAGATTGGCTAAATTCAATGTATCATTTGATTTTTTGACTGCTGCTTCCATGGACGTTGATTGTGGATCCAAGAAAAATGAAGTCATTAACAATTTTAATCATTTCTCTGTTTATCATGAGATGTTTATTGGTCCAGTTGTAAGGATTTTTGTTTTCCTTATGTTTAGGTGTAATACATACTGAAGGTTGCAGTCATTGGTCTTCATTGGTAAGTGCTTCGAGTGCTCTTCACCTTAAGCAAGCAAGGTTGTTTCATCTCCATATTGAAGATTGTTAGTGAGTCTTCCTCCAATCCTGATGCTGCATTCCTCTTCATATAGTCCAGCTTCTCAGATTTTTGCTCAGCATACAGATTGAATAAATATGGTGAAAAGATACACCCCGACACACACATTCCTGATTTTAAACCACTCATTATCCCCTTGTTCTGTTTGAATGACTGCCTCTTGGTCTACGTACAGGTTCCTCATGAGCAAAATTAAGTGTTCTGAAATTCCCATTCTTCACAATGTTATCCATAATTTGTTATGATCCACACAGTTCAATGCATTTGCATAGTCAATAAAACACATGTAAACATCTTTTTGGCATTCTCTGCTTTCAGTCAAGATCCATCTGACATTAGCAAGTGATATCCCTTGTTCTACCTACTTGTCTGAATTGAGCTTGAATTTCTGGCAGTTCCCTGTCAATGTACTGCTGCAACCACTTTTGAATGCTCGTCAACAAAATTTTACTTGCATGTGATATTAATAATAGTGTTCAATAAGTACAGCATTCTGTTGGATCACCTTTCTTTGGAAGGGGCACAAATATGAATCTCTTTCCAGCTGGTTGGACGGATAGGTGTCTTCCAAATTTGATGGCATAGATGAATGAGCACCTCCAGTTTAGCATCTGTTCGTTGAAACATTACAATTGGTATCCCGTCAATTCCTGGAGCCTTGTTTTTTGCCAGTACCTTCACTGCAGCTTGGAATTCTCCTTCAATACCATCAGTTTTTGATCATATGGCACCTCCTGAAATGGTTGAACATCAACCACTTCCTTTTGGTACAGTGACTCTGTGTATTCCTTCCATCTTCTTTTGTTGCTTCCTGCATCGTTCAGTATTTTGCCCATAAAACCAAAACCTTTTGTCATTGAGTCAATTTCCACTCATAGCAACCCTACAGGACAGGGTAGAACTACCCCATAGGGTTTCCAAAGAGCAACTGGTGGATTCAAACTGCCAACCTTTTGGTTAGCAGCCAAATTCTTGACCATAATGCCACCAGGGCTTCATTTTGCCCGTAGAATACTTCAATATTGCAACTCTAGGCTTCAATTTTTTCTTCAGTTCTTTCAGCTTGAGAAATGTCAAGCATATTCTTCCCTTTTGGTTTTCTAACTCCAGGTCATTATAATCCTTTACTTTATCTTCTGGAGCTGTCCTGTGAAATCTTCTGTTCAGCTCTTTTACTTCATAATTTCTTCCGTTCGCTTTAGCTGCTCTACTTTCAAAGCAAGTTTCAGAGCCTCTTTTGACATCCATTTTGGTCTTTTCTTTCTTTCCTGTATTTCTAATGACCTTTTACTCTCCTCATATATGATGTCCTTGATGTTATCCCACAATTCGTCTGGTCTTCAGTCAATAATGTTCAATGTGTCTAATCTATTCTTAAGATGGTCTCTAAATTCAGGCAGGATATACTCAAGGTCGTACTTTGTCTCTCATGGACTTGTTTTAATTTTCTTCAGCTTCAACTTGAACTTGCATATGAGCAATTGATGGCCTGTTCCACAGTCAGCCCCTGGGATTCTGACTGATGATATCGAGCTTCTCCATTGTCTCTTTCCACAGAGGTAGTCCATTTGATTCCTGTGTATTCCATCTGGCTAGGTCCACATGTATAGTCACTGTTTACATTGTTGAAAAAAGGTATTTGTAATGGAGAAGTCATTGGTCTTGCAAAATTCTATCATGCAATCTCTGATGTCATTTCTATCAACAAGGCCATATTTTCCAACTACTGATCCTTCTTCTTTGTCTCCAACTTTCTCATTCCAATCACCAGTATTTATCAATACATCCTGATTCATGTTTGATCAATTTCAGACTGCAGAAGTTGGTAAAAATGTTCAATTTCTTCATCCTTGACATTAGTGGTTGGTGTGTAAATTTGAATAATAGTCATATTAACTGGTCTTCTTTGTAGACATATGGATATTATCCTGTCACTCACAGCATTGTACTTCAGGGTAGATCTTGAAATATTCTTTTTAACAATGAATGTGATGCCATTCCTCTTTAAGTTGTCATTCCCAGCATAGGAGACCATATGATTGTGTGATTCAAAATGGCAAATGCCAGTCCATTTCAGCTCACTAATGCTTAGGATATCAATCTTTATGTGTTCCATTTCATTTCTGATGACTTCCAGTTTTCCTAGATTCATACTTTGTACATTGTACATTCTGATTATTAATGGATGTTTGCAGCTATTTCTTCTCATTTTTAGTTGTGTCACATCAGCAAATGAAGGTCCCAAAAGCTTTACTCCATCCAAGTCATTAAGGTCGACTCTACTTTGAGGAGGTAGCTCTTTCCCAGTGTATTCTGAGTGACTTCCAAATTGAGGGGCTGATTTTCCAGCATTGTATCAGTGTTCCACTGCTATCCATAAGGTTTTCACTGCCTATTTTTTTCAGAAGTAGACCACCAAGTCCTTTTTCCTAGCTGCCTTATTCTGGAAGCACAGCTGACATCTGTCTACCATGGGTGACTCTGTTGGTATTTGAAATCCTGATGGCATAACTTCAAGCATCACAGCAACATGGAAGCTACCACAGTATGATAAATTGACATTTAGTTAATAGTAAATGCAAATGTTGATTTCTTAGTTTTGCCAAATGTACCAGAGTCATATAAGTTGTTAACATGGGAAACTTGATTGGGGTATTCCGGAACTCTTTCGCAACTCTTTTGTAAATCTAAGATTATTCCAATATAAAATGTTTATTAAAAAACTCTATGATATCTTTTCAATGAGTACAAACCAAAAAAAAAAATACCCAAACCCATTGCTTTCAAGTCGATTCCGACTCATAGCGACCCTATAGGACAGAGTAGAACTGCTCCATAGGGTTTCCAGGGAGCAGCTGGTGAATTTGAACTGCCGACCTTTTGGTTGTAGCCATGCTCTTAACCATTGTGCCACCAGGACTCCAGTTATATGAAATTTGTCATTCTACACAAAACTTGTTTAACCCATTCTGCCTTTGAAATATACCTAAAATATATTAAATCTCCTAATAGCTAAACTAATTATTCTGATTTATGCTGGAAGAACAGATACTTATAAAGGCACCTGGAGATTGAGTAATCTCATTATTTATCAAGTTATAGATGAAAGAGGATTCACAAAACTGAGGATAAAAGTTCCAATACGTAAATTCGTGTGACTATTTTGAAGAGATAACAAATTCAATGATGAGAGTTTTCCATTTCTTTAAAAAAGTAACTTTTGTAAAAGCAATTGAAACTTCATTTTGTTATGACTTCCTAAAAAGTACAAATTATTAATTTATTTCAATTCAATCAAATTTTATTAACTGTCTAGTAACTTACTGCTCTGATTTATGGTGGTGGTGGGAGAAGATAAACATAAAAACTTATGATATTGAACCTTCATAGATTCACAAAATCTACAAGTGTTTTCCCCTAGTAAAAATCTATAGCATGAGCCACTGGAAAAAAAAAATTGGTAATTAAAAATAAAGTAAATAATTATATAAACAATTATTAAAGAAAAGTAAGGTAGTTTATGAATTTTCCTCTATAGTATCTCGAGGCAATAAAAAATGTATTAATATCTAATAAAGTGATGATTGGGGGAACAACCAAAAAAAGAGTGATAGACATTGATGGATGCCATCCATAGTACAGTCCTCACAGCAATTCCCCATGAAAGGCCATTATGATCCATTATCTTTACAGTGGCCTATCCATAATCAACCTAGATAATTAATCTTGCTCCGATAATTTAAAAGATATACAGAAAGGGCACTTTATGGTCTCCCTCAGTTGCATATTCCAACATTTAGCAAATTGTATTGCTGGAGAAGTTCTGCCTTACTTTACTTTCCAAATTACTATGTAATTCCATGTTATAAAACAAAACAGAAAACCAGAGAGGATATTAGAACATTAGAATTGCTAGCAATTTTTCCTCTGTTTGTATAGCATGAATCAATCTCTCAGAGACTTATACTCTCTGGATGAATGAGCAAAATAAATTTACTTCTACATAGCTACAAACCTACATTCCAGCTGATTTCCATCCTCACCCACCCCAACACACCCTAAAATGAAATTGCAGATCCCTGAAACCTATCCTGAAGCAGCCAATTTGCTCTTCCTGACATCATACTGCTTCCAAGCCCTATATAACCGGTTACCATCAAGTCTACTTGGGCTCATGATGACCCCATGTGTTTCAAAGTAGAACTGTGACATTTTCAATGGCTGATTTTTCAGAAGTAGATCACCAGACATCTGAGTGGATTTGAACCTCCAA
>NW_004443971.1:17131202-17132213 GCF_000243295.1 Trichechus manatus latirostris | reverse complement strand
TTTGAGTTTATTTCAGTTCCCTTAAAATAGTTTTTTCATATTAAGGAAGTTGAGAAGTTTACTTAGACACTAAAATTAGCAAATTATCTTGGATTTGCATATGTATTAATTATTCTTCTTTTGTGTTTCTTGGCAAACTCAGAATACTTTGTAAAATTTAGTTCTAACTAATGTTGATGAAATATTTTAGGCCACTGGAAATGTCACTAATGTCATTTTCCAGGCCAGTTTCAAATTGAAAACATGTTCATACTTTGTGCACAATTTTGTCACACAACTCCTCCTCAGTAAACTTATGACAATTCAAATACATTTTTTTTTAAATAAGGTTATTTGTGGACACTACCTGTGGCGATTTTTGACAAACCAAGTGAAAAATGGACATTTATGTCCATTTTTTATTTAAAAAAAGTTTAAAATGTTAATATAATTTTATATAATTAACTTTTCTATCTATATAACTTTTTAGACGTGACCAAATTATTCTGACAGCATTTAGGTTCATGGATCAATATTTTCTTAACTTTATTTGTGGAAAAGAGAGGTCTACATTGTAAAGTGCTCAGCTGATCAAAAACAGAGTTAGGAAAGTGGTCTCGTGCCTTGAAATCTAGTGCCTTGAAATCTAGCTTAGTGTTCTGCTCATAAGATCTTTTTCATAAGAAGAATGTGAATTTTTTTCATTATATTGAATTTCTGTCCGGTGGAGAAAGAGAAAAAATTGGGGAATACTTGGCCCCTTGGCCAAACTTATTTATTCTTGCTATATGTACATATTTAACTCCATCTCTGTATAATAATTTCTTCCATTCATTCTTCAGTTTTAATTCTACCTTTGGGAATGTTTGAGAAGTTTTGTTTTTGTTTTTTTTTCCCTAAAATTAAATACCAAGTTTATGTTGTTATGATCTTAGGCTGATTCTCTAGAGAAGCAAAACCAGTGAAGCATATATATATATATATATATGCATATATATATATATATGTAGAGAGAGAGAAAAAAGGGGAGAG
>NW_004443971.1:17127488-17128747 GCF_000243295.1 Trichechus manatus latirostris | reverse complement strand
GATATATAGAAAATCTTGAAAGAAAAGAACTGTCAACCAAGAATAATCTACCCAGCAAAATTGTCATTCAAAAATGAGGGTGAAATTAAGATATTCCCAGGTAAACAGAAATTAAGGGAATTCGTAACCACCAATCCAGCCCTACAAGAACTCTTAAAGGGAGTCCTCCAGAAAGAAAACCAATGACACCAGCCAACAACCCAAAATAATGACACTAAACAGTCGCCTAAATACATATAACAACAAAATAAATTTAAAATGAGATTATAGTGACTCTCAAAGTTATAATTGACGATAACATCATAATAAAAGGGAGGGTGATTGGTGTAGATATAGAATTGTCACATGTTGTGGAAGTTAAGTCTGCTTCAAGATATAACAAATCGTTTCAAATGTAGGATGTTAAATTTAAACTTCACGGTAACCACAAAGTAAATAAATCTATTCACCAAAATAAAGAAGGGAAAGAGTAAGACTCAGTAATCACAAAAACAACAATAATAAAGGGGGAAAAGTTATATTTAAAGATAACTCAGCATTGAAGATAAAGAGGAACCAAGAAACCATCAACCTCACAAAAAGAAAAGTATAACAAAATGGCTGAAGTAAACCCTTTATCGGTAATTACAGTGAATGCAAATGGATTAAATGCTCCAGTCAAGAGACAAAATGGCAGAATGGATTAAAAAAATGACCCATCTATATGTTGTCTACAAGAGACACACCTTAGACACAAAGACATAAATAGGTTAAAAGTCAAAGGATGGGGGAAAAAAAAAACATACCAGGCAAACAGTACTCAAAAGAGAGCAGGAATAGAAATATTAATAACTGAAAAAATAGATTTTAATCAAAATTCATTATGAGAGACAAGGACATTATATAACAAGAAAAGGCTCAGTTCACCAAGACATAACAATTATAAATATCTATGCACCTAATGTCAGAGCCCCAAAATTTATAAAGCAAACTCTAACAGAATTAAAGAGAGAAATAGATCTGCAATAATGGTAGGAGACTTTAATACGCCACTTTTGCTGATGGATGGAACAACTAGAAAGAAAGTGAATAAAGAAACAGAAGACCTTAATAACATCATTAACCAATTGGACCTAACAGACATATGTAGAACACACCAACCAGCAGTAGTTCAATACACATTCTTCAATGCACATGGATCATTCTGCAGAATAGACCATATTTTAGGACCCAAAGCAGATTTCAATAAATCTAAAAAGATTGCAATCATACAAAGCATC
>NW_004443971.1:17124561-17125844 GCF_000243295.1 Trichechus manatus latirostris | reverse complement strand
TTAAACAAAAAATAGCCCCTGGAGTCTTCATAAAGCCAAACAATAGTTTAGCTTAACTAGTAAAGAACGTCTACCTTGAACATTGGGCTCTTTTAAGAACTATATGGGATCAAATTAACAACAGTAAATTGAAAGATTAGATTAGGAACCTTAGGGGGCATTGAGTTTATATTAATGGGGGAAGAACAACTCAGAAAAGGAGGGTAAGAATGGTTGCAGAACTTGACTGTAATCAGTGTCGCTGAACTGTACATGTAGAAGTTGTTGAATTGTATGTTTTGCTGTGTATATTCTCAACAATAAACTAAATTATACAAAAAACAAAAAGGTCCAGGAAATGTGTTAACAAGGAGCCGTGGAGATGCAACAGTTAAGCACCCAACTGCTAACTGAAAGATTGGCCATTTGAACCTACCCAGCCACTGCATGGGAGGAAAGACCAGGGGATCTGCTCCCATAAAGATTACAGCCTAGGAAACCCTGTGGGGCAGTTCAACTCTGTCACACAGGGTCACTATGAGTAGAAAACCAACTCAATGGCACCTAAGAACAACAATGTTTTAATAGTAAGATAAACAGGGAGTTGGCCTTAGTGAGGCCTTCAGGCCACAGAGGGCTGGATTTCAGTGGGGATGACAGTTGCAGAAAGGAACAGCAAAAGCAGAGCTGGATGTGAGTCTGGGGACAATCCTAGTGTCCTGAGTCAAAGTAGGGAAACAAAGAGAGGGGCAAAAGGACTCATTCCCTAGATCTTGGAGGCAAGGCAGAGGGGTCTTCATCACTAAATGAGGCAAGACCCTGGCACTAGAACTAAGATATAAATTCAGTGCACCAGGAACATCATTGATTGATGTCAAACTGAGAGAACTATTGACCCAGTAAGGGGTCTATATTGTCCAATCTATAATCCTTTGTTTTTTATAATGTCATCCACTTCCCCTACGTCAGGTTCCTTGTCAAAGAAACAACTCTGATCATTTTTATGTTGAAGTTCCTTCATACTCATACTTTATATGTAAGTCTCTCAGTATCTTCAGTCTAAATCTTTTAGTTTCTAATTAACAAAGGAAAGGCTCTGAATACTGTTAGTATGATTTATGAAGGCAACTCACTGGTGGGTAGGTCAGTTATATGAGTCAGGAAAGCCTCAGCTGTTCCTAAAATTCACCTGGCATTGTGATTTGGGGCTTCTTTGGTGGTGAGAATGGCAGTTTCTAGGTCATCATGGACTATGGGTAGCCTGAGATAACCCCCTCTGCCCACCTTGTTTCTCCAACTTCCTT
>NW_004443971.1:17120643-17122211 GCF_000243295.1 Trichechus manatus latirostris | reverse complement strand
AATTTAATTTATTCATGTCCTTTATGTATATACAGTCCTTTATATACTTTAATATTGGCCATAAACACTTACTAAGTACATCCCTTATTGTTTGTGTAGAGGTCGCATTAACCTTCATAGGTATAATTTTCCTGCCCTTTTTACTTTTCAGATTCTCCAAAAGGAATTGGTTTCATTGTTCAAGAAATATAGTAAAGTTTTGACAAAGAGGATGAGTGAGAAACTAGAAAACACAGTGAAATTTTAAAATACAAAGTTTATTACACATCCACAGACTTTCAATTAGGAAAAAGCAATTAGCAGTAAATAACAAACTCAGGAGAGGTAATGTACTGAGCTTTAGTAGGATATTTGAAACAGTATGTTATAAAGCCCTCCAAGAAAATGTTTAAGAATTGAATTGGTTAGGCAACCTGTCACTGAGATTGAAATAGCAAATAAAGAAAAATGTCAACACCCTGAACTGAAAGAAGATATTTAATGGGATGGCAAAGAGGCCAGGAGTAAGGCTTGTTTTATGTAGTATCTTAATTAATTATTTGGAAGGAGGAATAAACACGAACAGATTATATTCTGAGATGGCACTAACTTTGATGACGCTACAAAAGTGATTAATAGAGGAAGATAAAAGGCACCAAGGCCTGAGAAGTTGAGGAATGTTAGTAAGTAGTAAGTAGATTTAGACTGAAGAAATGAAAATAGTAAGTATTGGAAATAGGTGAGGAATAATAAAATCTGAAAACAGTGATCCTAGGAGAGTCTTAACATATACAGAGAGTAAATAAATTTTCCTGAGTGTAATAAATGTGGCAAATGTGAAACTCAGAAGCTTTTGCTTTAGCCATGCTGGAGAAAATGGTCAAAATTCCTCTTTAGAGGTACCTGGGTGGCACAAACGGTTTGTACTCAGCTGGTAACCAAAAGATTGGCGGTTCAAACTCACCCAGTGGCACCACAGAAGAAAAAGGCCTGTCAATCTGTTTCCACAGAGATTACAGGTAAGAAAACCCTGTAGTTCTACTCATAGGGTTCCCTAAATTGTGAGTCAACAACAAAAACAAAATCAACAACAACAAAATTCCTCTTTGGACAGTATAGAATCTGGAAGAAATGGACAAAATTTTGGAATACTTCAATCATAAATTGGTATGTGCTTTAATGTGGAACTGAGTGATTGTAAGTGCTTGTTGGGTAAAAACAATACTGAAATAAATGAAACTGACACTATCTTCAGTTATTCTGGTGGCCCTAATGATCATGAACTTTAAACAAGGAAAAATCCATATGGATGAAATTTCTCTAACTCTGCAGCTATCAAGAAGAAAAACTGTCCGATTCCAGTAAGATGGCAGACTAATATAATCTGAAAGCCTCCCATTACACATAGTTATAAATTCTGAAAATATTTAACAATGTTTAATGCACATTTGAGCCCTCAAAAAAGACAAGGAAATTGCCGGCTGCTGAACTTAAAAGGGAGCTAGAAACTGAAGAGTAAGCCACTGGGCTGTCGCTGTACCTACCTGAGGTGAGGCAGGGGGCAGGGAGAGAGGACCATTAGGTACTAA
>NW_004443971.1:17118187-17119158 GCF_000243295.1 Trichechus manatus latirostris | reverse complement strand
AGTGCTTAGAGACAATTAAGCCAGAGTTTTGCTAAAAGAATATGTGCAGAATGTATAACTTCCAAACCAGCAGAGGGAGAAAAGGCTAATAAAGAAGATACTATCAACACAACAGAATGCAGGAAAGGGGAGAAAGAGGAACATAGAAAAAGGATGGTAAATATTAAGTGCAAGAAAACATAGAAATAAATTGAAACATACCAGTAAATAAATGAATATTGACTAAATTCACTCTAAAAGAAAAAGCTTATCATAATTGATTAAAAAGTGAAAAATACAAAAAAAATCCAATTATATGCCCTTCAAAAGACTCATATTTAGAAGGTTAGCCCACAGAGACTTTTCTCCCATATTATTAGTTTTTAATGTTTCATATATGCTTGAAAAAAAGTTGTATTCTCTTGGGTGTTCAGTAAAGTTCTATTTATTTAATAGCTTGACTATATTAATTATATTACTCAGATCGTCTATGTATTTGTTTTTACTTCTTGATCTGTTTCAAAAAGAGGTTAAAATCTGCAGCTATAATCACTGACTCATCTATTTCTCTGTGCAGTTTTGTGTTGTGGCTTTGCATGTATTGAAGCTATGTTAGTAGGTCAATATGTGTTTATGATCATTACGTCTTCTTGCTCTGGGAACTTTTAAACTTTCTATCACATCTCTCTTTTCCCTTTGTGATATTTTCCCGTGGGTTTACTATTCTCAGATGTTAAGGTTTAATATGAAAAACTAAGTTCTTTGAGCAAGTTATTTCCTATATTTCTTGCTCCATCTCCTGGATTTATTTATCTTCCTCCAAAAAAGTTTTCAAGGTAGACCTTTCTGTGGCAAAATAAACTCAGTCTTTGTATGTCTGAGAATATATTTATAATGCCTTCACTTAAAAGAAAATTGGGCTAGATATAAAGTTATGGGTATATGTTTTGTTTTCTTCTTTATTGGGTTTAGAAATATTCCATTTACTTCTT
>NW_004443971.1:17097383-17105185 GCF_000243295.1 Trichechus manatus latirostris | reverse complement strand
GAGAAGGCAGAGAGGGTTAGGAGCTGGTTGAATGGACACAGGAAATCAGGGGTGGAAAGGAGGAGTGTGCTGTCACAGTGTAGGGAGAGCAATTAGTGTCACATAACAATGTACAAATTTTTATATGAGAGACTAATTTGAATTGTAAACTTTCACTTAAACTACAACAATAAAAGAAAAGAAGAAGAAAACCCTATGGAGCACAGTTCTACTCTCACACTCATGGAGTTGCCATGAATTGGAATCGACTGGATAACTGGTTTTTGTTTACTACCTATACCCACATGCTGTTGTGGACCATCAAAGGAGCAGTTGCCTCAAAGCTGAAGTAAAGCACTGTTTTGTGTGTGCTGGACTCATTTATAGCAAGCTGTTGCAAAAGATCCTACATTCTTCTAAGAGCAGAGTCAAATGGTTACTTCGGAGTCAGCATTTCTGGGAGGTGAATCCTGGGAATGTGTTCCATAAACAAGCTTCCTTGTAATACTGGTATGCTGCCAAGTTTTGGAGCCACTACTACATATCACTGAACTGGTCCCTGGATTGAAACAATCAAAAACCACTAAACCATGGATATGATATCCCCGGCCCTTTCTCACATTTGAAGAAAAGTTCGTTCAGGGGGTGTGGGTTCATTTGGACCTGCAGACAAGAGGTGGTTTTACCTTATCTACAGTGAGGAGAGAGTTTAGAATAATTGGTTGACGAAATGTTTTGGTCTTCTGACCCAGGTTGGCCTAGCCACCAGAGGTCAGCACCGCTAAGACCCTTCAACCCCTCCAGAGTACAAAAACCAAAAAACCCATTGCTGTTGAGTCGATTTCAACTCATAGTTTAATTATTAATCACAAAAGCTACATGAAGGTACTGCATCTTTTCTGCAGTTTTGTCCTGTGCTGACCACTTTATGGAGCATAATATTTCCTGGAAAGCTGAAGAGAACATTGAATAAAAAAATTTTTTTTTTGACTCTAAAAACAGAATGGCTGGTTTGTAAAACTGGATACACATAATTTAATGTTTCAGAGCATTCAATCTAGTATCTTAAACATTTCCTCTCAGTCTGAATGGTAAGCATTTTATTCCATGCACTCATTATTCTCTTTGTAAGGAAATCGCTTTGTGAAGAAATCACTTATTTTCCTCAAACCAAACCATAATCTCCCTCTTTTCCCCAAACTATAATTTTTCTTTTTTCCGTCTATTTTTCTAGGAATTTAGAAGCTACTTTTTTTATAGACATCAAGCTTAGATACAAATAGCTTTTAATGCATGCCTTCTCTATGCTAGGTACTATATTGTTGCTGCTGTTAGGTGCCATCGAGTTGATTTTGACTCATAGCAATCTTATAGGACAGAGTAGAACTGCCCCATAGGGTTTCCAAGGGGCAACGGGTGGATTTGAACTGTTGAGCTTTTGGTTAGCAGCTGAGCTCTTAACCACTACACCACCAGGGCTCCACATGCTGTATTAGATACTTGATATTTTGACATATACTAAAGAATTTAATCTTAGCAAAAACCAGATGTGGGGAAGGTCATAATCCCTATTCTACAGATGAGAAAACTAAGGCCTAGAAAGATGACATCACATGCCCAAACTCATATTGTTATGGGTGAGTCAGGATTCCATGGCAGGTCTTAGGATGTTATATCTCTTGTTCTTTCCACAATATGAATGATTTTCAAATTGTATTCTATGGAACCTTAGTATTCCAAAGACGTGTCTCAGGGGTTCCTCAAAAGGTTACGTACACATTTCATTTTTCAGTGTTAAATCAAACTTTAATGCTGAAGACCATCATCCATTGACTTCTGCTGGTAGGTTAACTCATGCTATGCCGTCCTCAAAAGAAAACCTCTCCTACAGCTCTATGCATACGCTTAAATTTTCTGTACTAGTTTTCTGTTGAATTCAGACTTGGCTGCGCTCTTACAAATTCCACAAATAAAACACATGTGCTGTACTCAATTAAATGTCAAGCAAGGCTCAGGAACATCTGTTAGTTGTGTTAACCTATCCTGATGGCTAGTCTATTGCGAAATCGGTGAATGTAGAGTTGGTATTATGGGAATTATACAGTATTACAAAGAATCTTGTTGTATGCCACTGAGTAAATTCCAACTCATAGCAACCCTATATGACAGAGTAGAAGTGCCCCATATGGCTTCCTAAACTGTAATCTTTATGGGAGTAGATCACCAGGTCTTTTCTCCCATGGCTGGTAGGTTAGAACCACTGACCTTTTGGCTGGCAGCTGAGTGCTTAATACTTGGGCCTTATTACCAGGCTTCCAACCAGTTTGAATCAGCTGAGTCATGGCCAACGAAGCAAAACTGGAACAAACCTGAATTTTTAAAATTTTGGTGAACCAGAATGATAACCGGAATGGGAAAAATTATGGGTCAAAGCCCTGGAATGGGAGACTCAGAAGAGGCGTACTGAACCCTTTCAGAAGCCTGATGCTTGAGATTGGATTATTGGCAGGACTGTGGAGAGCAACACATATTCAAAGTGACGCAGTCAGCTGCCATCCTTGAGCAGCGCACCGCTGTTTCCCATTCTGCTCAAAATCCAATGGGCAAGAGATTTGTTTGTTATGTAATGTGTATGTTGCCCTTGTTTTCTAAGAGGGAGATTAGGTTTTTAGCAGGGCTTCTACCTATAATTTTTCCCATTCCAGTTATTGATCCCGTTCCTCCAAATTTTAAAAATTCGGATCTGTTCCAGTTTTGCTTCTTCGGCCATGACTAACCAGGAAGAATCAGTTCCAAATCAAAAAAAGAAACCCATTGCCATAGAGTAGAACTGCCCGATAGGGTTTCCAAGGAGCGTCTGGTGGATTTGAACTGCTGATCTTTTGGTTAGCAGCTGTAGCTCTTAACCACTGCACTAGTACTATATGTCCTGTGTTCTGAATGTCTCTTTTATTAAAATTCAATCACTTGTTAAATAATATAGTGCTACTTTTGAGAAGTTTGATTCATCTTTAGTATTAAAATGTTCTATCCTTTTCAACCACCCTGAGATTGTAACATGAGCTGTTTAAAAACCATTACCCTTCCCAACTACTTCTCTGTATGATTCAAGATTTTCTTGGTATAGTGTAACCAAAACAAAACACAGAAATCTATAGGATAGGGATGCTAGTATTAGGGTGCAGCTACCATTCTTAGCCCCTGAATTCAATTTGTGTGCTCACAAAAAAACTTAATTGATTTTTATTAAATAATGTTATCAATTACAACTTTTAATAAGACAGTTATTCAAAAGAAATAGCATTATTATATGTTCTATATAATGGAGTTTCAATTAAAGCATTCTTTGAAAAAAAAAATTCTGCTTTGAAAACTTAAGATCAGTCTACTACACCAAGCTGCCATTTGGCAAACAAAGCAGGGGAAAATGAACATTTATTGAATTAGCAGACTTCTTTGTAATTTTCAGTTGTAACACACTTAGGTAAAAATACATTTTATTTTGTTCCATTATTCTTCAAAGAAAAGCCTTAACAACAAGATTACTATACTCACAAAGGAAATTTCATCTGCAGCATCCCTAAGAGAAAGAAGAAATAATTTAATATAAAAAGTGCTGATGAATTTATAAAATTTGATCATTTTAGCCAGTATAGCATTGCATATTTCATTGTCCACTTTTATTATTTTTCATAGTAATGATATAAAGGAGCATCTATAACCACCTATAGTGATCCATTCAAGACCAAAGCAGTCAATCCCACTAATGTCTAGACTGTTATTTGGAAATATGTTCTTCCCATTATAAAATCTTTTGATATATTGTATTTTCTATTTTATAAATAACACAAATTCTACTTTTTTTTTCTCAGAACTCCATCACTCCATACAAGTTTCAGTTTCTATATCAGTCAAATATATATGATGGTTCCTTTATAGCTTCCACTTGTGCCCAAATCCCATCCCTCCCACTCACTCAAGGAAATGACTGTAGCATATCCTATCCTATGCCACCAATTCTTTCTCTCTACTGCATTTTTTTTATCAGGATAAAAATATCATTTTTAATTTTCCCATATTGAAAAAAACAGCAAACATACCGAAAAAAAAAAAAAAAACAACAAAACTTTTCTAACCCCCATTTACTCCACTAGCTGCCACCTTGCATATTGTCTCTCTTCTATAGCAAAGATTGAAAGGGCTGTCCGTATGTGCTGTCTCCAATTTCTCTCCCACATTCTGTCTAAAACCCACTCCCTTTAGTCATTTGCCGTTATCACTCTTACCAAAGTCAGCCAATGGCCTCCACATTTCAATAGCCAATGGTTAATTCCCAGTCCTCATCTTACTAGACTCAGCAGCTGCATTTGACACAGATTGGTCATCCCTCCCTTCTGCACTTGGATTCCAAGACCTCATGGTTCACTGGATTTCTCCTGTTTCAATGTTTACTCCTTCTCAGTCTCCTTCACTTGTTCTACTTCTCCTCCTTTACCGTGTAATGTTGGAGCACCTCAGAGATTTCAACTTCGTCTTCTATTGTCTATAATCACTATTCTGTATTATCGCTCTCTAGGTGATCTCATCCATTTTCATGGCTTTAAATATCATCTATATGCTAATAACTCCCAAATTCATAGCCCCAGCCTTACATTTTTCCTGGACACCAGACGCTAGACTCAGTTATCCAACTGCTTACTTGAAATCTCCACTTGTTTGTCCAATAAATATCTCCAACTCAGCAACCACCAACCTACTCCACCTACAGTCGTCCCCTTTTGCATTGATGACAACTCCATCTTTTCCATTGCTCAAGCTGAAAACTTAAGAGTCACCTTTGACAACTCCATTTCTCTCCCATTCCACATCTAATTCTCAGGAAATTCTGTTGTCTTTACCTTCAAAATATATTCATAATCAAATGCAGCCTCTTCTCACCACTTCTACTACTATCTCTGGCTTGAGCCACTGTCATCTCTCTTCTAAATTATTGCAATAGATTGCTGACAGGTGTCTGTGCTTCTACCACCACACCAACTGCCCCAGTCTACACTCAGCAGAACAGCAAAAGTGATTCTCTTAAAAGGCCAGTCAGACATTGTCACTCCTGTGCTACCAGGCCCTTCGTCTTCTGTCTGCTTAACAACCTCTGACCTTCCTCCCTACTCACACCTCACTCACTCTGCTTCAGTCACAAGGATCACTTTGCTGTTCCTCTAAAGGCCAGACTTGTCCCTGCCTTAGCGTCTTTGCACTGGCTATTCCCTCTTCCTGCAATGCCTTCCTCTAATATCACTGACTTCAGTCTTGACCCAAATGTCATCTTCTTAATGAGGCCTTCCCTTAGGTACCCTATTGAAAATTGCAACCCATACCCCTCCCTGCCACCTTCCTTATTTAATTTATCTAACTCTACTTTTTCTTCTGATCCCTAGTACTTACCATCTTTTAACCTAGACTATAAATTACTTATTGTGCTTATTATTTATTGTCTTCATCTCCTCACTAGAATATAAGCCCCATGAGGTGAGGGATCTTCTCTAGTTTGTTCAACGATGTATTGTAAGCATCTAAAGCAGTTCCTGACACATAATAAGTGCTAAGTAAATATTTGGTAGGAGCCTGGGTGGTGCAAGCAGTTTGCAATCAGCTACTGATCTAAAGGTTGGCAGTTCAAACCCATCCAGCAGCTTCATGGAAGAAAGTTCAGTCAATTTGCTTCTGTAAAGATTACAGCCAAGAAAACCCTATGGAGCAGTTCTACTCTGTAACACATGGGGTCACCATCAGTCAGGGGCTGACTCCATGGCAGCTAACAGCAAGAAATATTTGCTAAAGAAATAGACTGTCCTTATACTGAGCTCAACAGTATAGTTTCTGATGAATTGAAAATACAATGAAAATGGTTGTTAAACAACAATGAACAATCCGTTAGATCTATGGAGTTTAAACCAGTGGTTCTCAACCCAGAGAAATTTTGCCCCCTTCTTCCCCCCTTGCCCCATTTCAGGATATATTTGGCAATCTGGAGACATTTTTGGCTGTTATATCTCAGAGACTGCTACTGGTGTTTAGATAGAGGCCAAAGATGCTGCTTAACATCTTGCAACACATGGGACAGTCTTCCACAACAAAAAAAAAATCTTTTAGCCCAAAACATCAATAGTGCTAAGTTGAGAAATCTTGGTTTACACTGAGATTTTGGGGGAACCAAAAAGCAGGAACATAATATTCTTAGATGGGGACTAAATATTTTGAGACTACTATACTTATTTTATTGTGTTCAAAGTTTTATTTATTTCAGTGACTCCTTCCTTATTTTGTAAGTATATAACAGGATCAAAGACAATATTGTTCAGTCCTACTATTTGTATATGGGTAAACTGAGTTCCAAAGAGATTTAACAATGTTCTCATGTTTGTACAGTTAGCAGAAGAACCACGATAATATTAGAAAATCCAATAGAACATTCACAGACACATCCAAATGCCCTGAAGGACCGAGCTACTGGGCTGAAGGCTGGGGACCATGATCTTGGTGGACACCTAGATCAATTGGTATAACATAGTTTATAAAGAAAATGTTCTATATCCTACTTTGGTGAGTAGTGTCTGGGGTCTTAAAAGTCTGTGAATGGCCATCTAAGACACATCCACTGGTCCCATCCTGTCTATAGCAAGGGAGAATGAAGAAAACCAAAGACTCAAGGAAAGATTAGTCCAAAGAACTAATGGACCACAACTATCACAACCTCCACCAGACTGAGCTCAGAACAACTAGATGGTGCCCGGTTACCACCACTGACTGCTCTGGCAGGGATCACAATAGTGGGTCCCAGACAGAGGGGGAGAAAAGTGTAGAGCAAAATTCAAATTCACACACAGAAAAAGGCTTGCTGGTCTGACAGAGACTGGAGAAACCCTGAGAGTATGGCCTCCAGACACCCTTTTAACTCAGTACTGAAGTCACTCTTGAAGTTCACCCTTCAGCCAAAGATCAGACAGGTCTATAGGGCCAACAATAACCCACATGAGGAATGTGATTCCTAGTTCAATCATGTATAGGAGACTAATGGCTATCAGCCCAAAAGCAAAGACAAAAAGGCAGGAAGGGACAGGAAAACTGGACGAATGGAAACACGGAACCCGGGATGGAGAAGGGAAAGCCTTGACACATTGTGGGGTTGGCAACCAATGTCACAAAATAATTTGTGTATTAACTGTTTAATGAGAAACTAGTTTGCTCTGTAAACTTTCACCTAAAGCACAATTAAGAAAAAAAAATCAAAGGTATAAAAACAAAATAAAGATAAGAAAACAATGCTAATGAATAAGATGCCCTACATTTGGTATGCTGTGTGTGTGTTGGGGGTAGGGGAGATGTTTTTTAATGACTTATTTTTTACAAAATGATCCTAGACCATAAAAGTTTTTCGTCCTAGAGAAATAAGAGCCATCACACAAATAGACATACACACACCCATGTTCATTGCAGCATTATTCACAATAGCAAAAAAAATGGAAACGACCTAAGTGCCCATCAATAGATGAATGGATAAACAAACTATGGTACATACACACAATGGAATATTATGCAATGATAAAAATGATGAATCTGTGAAACATTCAACATGGATGAATCTGGATGGCATTATGCTGAGTGAAATAAGTCAATCACAAAAGGACAAATATTGTATGAAACCACTATTATAAAAGCTCATGAAAAGGTTTACACACAGAAAGAAACAAGTCTTTGATGGTTACTAGGGAGGGGATGAGTGGGGAGGGAAAAACACTAGGCAATAGATAAGTGGTAACTTTGGT
>NW_004443971.1:17085532-17095578 GCF_000243295.1 Trichechus manatus latirostris | reverse complement strand
TAAATTTTATAATAGAAAATGTTAACCTAATTTGTTCTTGGATTATGAGCAGTGGTGTGATGGAGATTGCTCATGTGGCTGGTGGGACCTGACTGTGCACATCTCTTCCCAATTCCGTGTTCAGTGTCATTGTGTCAGTAGCTTGAAATCAGTAATGGTGGGGATATTTACACCATGGAAATTGGCTAATGCTACAAGTTAGGGATTTTTTCCCCTAAGGACCAATTGTTAAATATTTAAGAACACACCACTAGTTATACTTAATATAATACTGCTGGGTCTGTTGAAGTTTTGATTCCTTAAATATAATTTTTCAAAGAATTCTGTTTAGTTTCCAGGGTCACCATTGTAAAGTAGGAGAATTACTGTGAAGTAAGAGAGAGGCAGCTTGTATTCTAAAGTTCAGATAGAATTTGAATACCAACCTTAGGTAAATTTTTACTTTCTCTTAGCCCTATCTTCCTCATTTGTAAGATGTAGATATTAACACCGTCAGCACAGAATTGTTGCAAATATTATATGAAATACATATATAAATTTCAGAGGCTGACAACAAGTAGATGTTCAACTAAGTACTTAATTAAGTCCTTTTCTTATTAGTTGGAAGGATTTCTGGGGTGCTGAGTCATGCCAATAGCTCATGTCATTCATTCCCACCCCTGACTTTCTCTAAACCAATAGATTGGAAAGATGTGGGAGACTGAAGGAGGATTGAATTGTTGAGATAAAGATAGTTTGGGGAAATTTTTCAGAGAGTATTAGTGAAACAACCATTCACACAGGGCCAAGTGATTCCTTTCATCCTGGACAACAAATGTTACTCCCAGAAATGGCTACATAATTTGCAATGGTGACCTCATGTGTTTCAAAGTAGAACTGTCATTGATTGAAAATACTGATAAAACAACAATAAATAACATTTCAACATTTTTAAAACATTTGGAAAGGCACAAATGCTATTGTCAGTGAAACTACAGCTGTTGATTAGAGAGTAAAAGACAATTTAACTGCATATACAAAATATTTTAATTAACAAAACTAAATACTAGTAAGGGTATAAAAGGAGTAGCAAAATTAGAACTCTATGTCATTTATCTGATTTGAAAGTTGCTGTACTTCTCTGCTTTATTTTCTTCATCTATATATGTGAGAAGGAGCCTGGTGGTGCAATGGTTAAGTGTTGGGCTGCTAATCAAAAGGTCGATGGTTCGAACCCACCAGCCCTCCATGGGAGAAAAGACCTGACGATCTGCTCCCATAAAGATTATGGTCTAGGAAATCCTATGGGGCAGTTCTACTTTGCCATATAGGGTTGTTAGGAGTTGGAATAAACCTGAAGGCACACAACAACAACATATATGTGAGGAGGCATTGGTGGTTCAGTAACAGAATCTTCGCTTTCCATGACGGAGACCCAGGTTCAATTCCCGGCCAACACACCTCATACACAGCTACCTGTCTGCCATTGGAGGCTTGTGTTTAGCTATGATGCTTAACAGGTTTCAGTGGTGATTTCAGACTAAAAGACACACTAGGAAGAAAGGCCTAATGACCTACCTCCAAAAAATTAGCCTATGGATCACAACTGATCATGGAGATGGTGCAGGACTAGTCATGGTTTAGTTTGGTTGTGCATAGGGTTGCTATGAGTCGGGGGCTGACTCATCAGCAGCTAAAAATAACAACATAAGTGAACGGATTAAACTGAGAAACTCATAGCCCTTGATTCCATTTAAGGAGCCATAAGAAAGAAGGAGAGGATTAAGGCAAGGTAGACTACCTCCTTGGAATTACTGGGTTCTAGGTCCTAGTCCTCAGCTTTTCAGTTTCAGGTACTATTTTTTCATTCATTCATCCAACCAGTTAAACTCAATGAGATTTATTCAGGCAAGCTAAAATTACAAGAGCCTATTATATAAACCAAAATGTCAATTATTAAATTACAACAGAAGAAACAATGCCAGAATACCAGCCTTTGATCACGTGCTTGGGTGACCCTTCCTGGTGATCCAATTCACTTCGTAGACTAAATAATAGGTCAGAAGTAGCTTGAAGAGCCCAGAATCAGAAACTAGGAGTTAAATGTTTATCAGCGAAGAACAGCTAGGTGAATTAGATTGTTTCTTGTCATACTGGGGATATTTTTTGCTCTGATAATCAATATTATTAGCCCTTTGGAACTAGAAGGATAGCTTCTTTCCTGTACTGACCTGAAAACTGTTTACTGTCCTGTATATCCCTCTTTTTTTAACTTCTGTGTAGACTGCTGACTTTTTATTAATACATCCTTTCATCTGACGGTTACATTTGGATATAATTAAATTGCCTCTGTAGTTACATCTCACTCATACAGCTATCTTCTAGTCACAGTGGTTGATCTGGGTATCCTAATGCACAAATTTACAAATCATATTTTAGGGAAAGAGTACCTTCATAGATACCTTCTGTACAGAGATTCAGAACACTTGCTTTCAGGTCAGGCAAACTTGAGTTATTTTATTAACTATATATGTAACTTTGGTTGTTCAAGAGAATGAAGTATTGCCCAGTCTTATACCATCTTCATGATTGTCTGTACGCTGGATTCCATTGTTGCAGCCTCTGTGGATCTTGAGTGCCTTCCAACCTGGGGACTCATCCTCCAGCACTATATCAGACAATATTTTGTTTTGATCCATTGGGTTTTCATTGGCTAATTTCTAGAAGTATGTTACCAGAACTTTCTTCCTAATCTATCTTAGTCTGGATACTCCACTGAAATCTGTCCACCAAAGGTGATCCTGCTAGTATTTGAAATACTGGTGGCATTGCTTTCAGCATCATAGCAATACACAAGCCACCACAGTATAACGAAATGACAGATGGGTGGTGGATAAATAACTTTAGGCAAGTTAATTAACTTCTTTAAGTCTCACAATATTCAGCTGTAAAATGAGAGTAATAATACCTATGTTTCAGTTTTATTGAAAGGATGAATGAGATGATATTATAAAGTGCAGTGTTTGGTCTAAAGTGGGAACTCAACGATGAACAGATATGGCTATTAACTTTCAAAAATTCTATGTTGTGTTTCTATTAATGTTATCTTCGAAGTTGACCTTTAAATTCTTCTGTCTCAAAACAGAGGAGGAACCTATATAATTCTTTATACTACACATTTCACTATTAACTTTCTGTAAGTCAACACATGTACAAAGGCAAAGGCAGGTGAACTTTCAAAGGCAATATACTCTTCATAAACAGGAACCCAAGAGATATACCTTCTCAAGCTAATAACTAATTATCGCCTTTTGTTTTGCCAGTTATTGCAATGCATTTTCTATTTCCTCACATTGCAAATATTACTCTATTGAACCCATCAGTTCATGAAAATAAATTCAACATCATATTTAATATAAATATGTCATATTTAATATAAATCAACTCTGCCATGAAATTCTGTTTCACTTAAGTTCATGATAGTTACCAGTGTGGACCATGCAAACTTTGGCCTTTTAACTCCAAGACCATTTCTTATGATATTTCTTTGTTAGAAGGATCTGTTTGTGTATAATTAAATGTGACTTTCTTAAAACTTTACAGTTTGTAGCTTAATGTATTTTTGTTTTATTTTGAGTACAAAGACTATATTATGCTTTTGTTGGCATCAATGCTAGTTAGTATGCCAGCTACATAATTTGGTTCTCTGCAATATGTCAGCATTTGAATGCCTTGGGCTCAACAGGTGGTGCTAGATAAAGTTCTGGCAAATCAAATAGGTAATGTGGTTATTTCTTTTGTCAAATTACAATTGAAAACAGAGTCTGTGTAAAATGAGACTTACATTTTCCTGTTTTAAGAAGATCTCCACATCCAGTACAAATCATTTTCCATAACAAAGGCCCATTGGTAAGGAAACGTATTCTGTGCATAAGTATGCAACACCTTCTGATCTGTAGTTTCATTGCTTTCCATAAAGTTTACTTTGGGAACCTAAAGTGTAAGCATTACTACATAAGGTATGGGCTCTTCAACCCTTCTGTAATTCAGTAGTGTAAGCTTAAGGTCATGACAAAAATGTAAAAGGACATTTGAACATTGTTATCCACTACTTGATAGAATGTTAAGAAACTCTAACATTTCACTTAAATTATCTGCTTTAAAAAGTTTTCCTTGCATGCATGGTTTTGTCTCCTCTGGAAGTCAGAAAAAGTTCAGAAGAAACAAAATATCGTCTTTGCTTAAAATTGAATTAACTTGCTAGAAAGCTGGCTTTTGGTTTACCAAGATGAGTATTAATTCTAAAATCATCAACAATTGGCTGATAGCATCAGTTATAATATAAGAAATCACAAAATAAGACAATTTCAATGATGTTCATAGTATGTCCATACACTCTACATTTGCTAATATCTTGTAAAATTTCGTATGTTCTATAAATTCTGAAAACATCATCTGCATGAATATACCTTCTATGTCAATTTAGGGTTGGGTTTTGGCTGCATAAAATAGTGACAAGACGAAAACTTATTTCTTTCTTACATAAAAGAAGCAGAGATTTGCAAGTGTGGTATTGTGGTATTGTGGCCACACATTCATCAGAGTGCTGGGCTCCTTATAAATTTCTACCCTTTATCCTCTGTATGGAGTGCCTTTAAAGCAGTGTCTCTTTTTCTGCAAGCCTAGTTCATAGAGAAAAATAGCTCTGATTGAAATGGGGAGTGTCTTCGCTGGTTCTCTAGAGGAGCAGAACAAGTGAGACATATATATGTGTGTGTGTGTGTGTGTGTGTGTGTGTGTCTATAGAGAGAGACATAGAGATTTACTTCTAGGAAATGGCTCATGCAATTATGACTCATGCATTTAAGGGGGCTAGCAAGTCCCAAATCCATAGGTCAGTCAGCGGGCCACAGACCTACAGGCTTACATCCCAAGAACCAGAAATCAAGTAATGAGAAAAGTGCAGGGTGGACAGCTTGTACAAGGCAAGGTCATGGAACTCCACAGACACATCCAAACTCCCTGAGGGATCAAATTGCTGAGCAGAGGGCTGTGGGGACCATGGTCTTGGGGAACATCTAGCTCAATTGGCATAACACAATTTATAAAGAAAATGTTCACATTCTACCTTGGCAAGTAGCGTCTGGGATCTTAAAAGTCTGTGAGCAGCCATCTAAGACACCACTGGTCTCACCCCTTCGGGAGCAAGGGAGATTCAAGAAAACAATATACAAGTGAAAGATTAGTCCAAAGGACTAATGGACCACAACTACCATGGCCTCCACCAGACTGAATCCGGTACAACTAGATGCTGCCCGGCTACCACCACTGACTGCTCTGACGGGGATCACAACAGAGGGTCCTGGACAGAGCCATTGAAAAATGTAGAATACAGTTATAACATACAAAAAAACACCAGACTTACTGGCCTGACAGAGACTGGAGAAACCCCAAGAGTATGGCCCCCAGACACCCTTTTAGCTCAGTAATGAAGTCACTCTCGAGGTTCACCATTCAGCCAAAGATTAGACAGTCCCATAAAACAAAATGAGACTAATGGGGCACAATAGTCCAGAGACAAGGACTAGAAGGCAGGATGGGACAGGAAAGCTGGTAATAGGGAACCCAAGGTTGAGAAGGGACAGTGTTGACATGTCGTGGGGTTGTTAACCATTGTCATAGAACAATATGTGTATTAACTGTTTAATGAGAAACTATTTGTTTTGTAAATCTTCATCTAAAGTACAAGAAAATAAATAAATAAAAATAAATAAAATCTGCTGAAATTGTCTCAGAAAAAATAAAAGTGCAGGGTGGAGAGAAAGAGCAAGCTCTGCCAGAACATCCATTTATATATTAGAGGCAGACCCCACCCCCAAGGAAAATCCCATTTCAACTGATTGGTTGATCAAATCAAATCACATCATGGAAGGTGATTACATTACGTTACTTTACATTATGTTGCGTTGTGTTGTGTTGTATTGTGTTGCATTGCATTGCATTACAATACATTGCACTGCATTACATTACAGAACAGCAACGAGTCCAGTGTCTGCCAAACCACTGAGAATCATGGTCTAGCCACGTTGACACATAAAATTAATCATCACAGCCCACCTCTGATCAACTTAGCACTTAAATACATCTCCTTAAATTATACATAACCTCCAAATAAAGACAATTATAAAGTTATACTTGTGTCTAACATGATATAAATAACCTGCGTACAACTGGAAACACAGTAACCTCTTTTACATCTTGTATTTCATAGTAAGTAATGGAATAAGGGAGGGAAGAAACAAAGACATTTGATATATTGTTGTTGCTGTTGTTAGGTGCCGTCCAGTCGGTTCCATCTTATAGTGACCCTGTGTACAAAAGAATGAAACACTGCTCAGTCCTGCACCATCCTCGTGATTGTTGTTATGCTTGAGCCCATTGTTGCAGCCACTGTGTCAATCCATCTTGTTCAGGATCTTCCTTTTCACTGACCTTCTCCAGAGACTCGTACCTCCAAAGTATGTGAGATGGAGTCTCTCCATCCTCACTTCTAAGAGCATTCTGGCTCTACTTCTTCCAAGACAGATTTGTTCGTTCTTCTGGCAGTCCATGGTATATTCAATATTCTTCACCAACACCATAATTCAAAGGCGTAAATTATCTTTGGTCTTCCTTATTCATTGCCCAGTTTTCCCACACATATGAGGTGATTGAAAACACCTTGGCTTGGGTCAGGTGACCCTTAGTCCTTAAAGTGATATCTTTGCTTTTTACCTTTAAAGAAGTCTTTTGCAACAGATTTGCCCAATGCAATGTGTCGTTTGATTTCTTGACTGCTGCTTCCATTGATATATGCATACATATATATGCACACACACACAAATATGTAACTAAACAAGGAAGAAATACTTATAACAACTAATTACAGTCTACATTTCTGCAACTGGTCATATGGTGGTAGCTGGCTGTTCCACTACCCATTCCATATTCCCTTTTCCCTCAGTAAGCACCTCAGCTGGTCATGGTTCTTTGCCTGATGAGTTGACCCAAAACTTCCCTGAAGGGTCTGGGCCATTAGTACTCCTGTCTGAATTGAGTTGTTTTAGTTTTCCACTGACTTTAATCACAGGGTATGGTAATACTAACAGACTTCCTAAGGGGTCTCCTGTATTACAGACATACTCTTCACTACCTCCATTGTAAATAACTGTCCAACTTCCCTTTGGTAATCAACATCAATCACAACAGCTCATATAGTAACTCCCTTCTTTGCCTGTTGATTCAGGGGCATGAGGAACCCAAAGTGGCCAGTGGCATTCTTAATTTCCGGTTAAATGGAATCAGTGTTGTGTCTCCTTGTGTGGTCATTCCTACCTTTGGAACTAAGACCTCTAGACCTGCAGAGCATAGGGTCATGGGAACAGGAAGCAAAAATTTTGCAAATGGATCAGTAGGGTAATAGTGAGTGGTGCTATGCCCTTTCTGTCCCTTGATTCCTGGACCCGTGGATTTTAGTTATGAGAAAAACAGCATCATATATTGGATGGTGATTTACAGCATATACAGCCTCCTGGAGAACATTGCTCCATCTCTGCAAGTTACTACCACCTAGCTTGCACAATAATTAAATCTTTAAAAAGCCGTTCCACCCATCTATCAAGCCAGCTGCTTCAGGAAGATGAGGAACATGGTAAGATCAGTGAATTCCATGATCTTGGGCCCATTGCCACACTTCATTTACTGTGAAGTGAGTTCCTTGATCACTTGATCATTCTATAAGTCCATGGATGATAGTTTTGGCAGAAGTACTGCATGCATGGAAGGCAAACCGTATCCAGAGTAAGTACCTATCCCAGTAAGAACAAAATGCTATGCTTTCCATAATGGAAATGATCCAATGTAATCAACCTGCCACCAGGTTGCTGACTGATCACCACGAGGGATGGTGCCATATCAGGGAGTCAGTGTTGGTCTCTGCTGCTGGCAGATTGGGTACTCAGCCGTGGCTGTAGCCAAGTCAGCCTTGGTGAATAGAAGTCCATGTTGCTGAGCCCATGTATAACCTCCATCCCTGTACCATGGCTACTTTGTTCATGAGCTCTTTGGGCAATGACAGGAGTGGCTGAGGAAACAGGCTGACTGGTATCCACAGAATATGTCATCGTATCCCCTTGATTATTAAAATCCTCCTCTGCCTAGGTCACCCTTGGTGAGCATTCACGTGAGACACAAATATCTTCATTTCTTTGGCCCCTTCAGAGAGTTCTATCCACATACTTCTTCCCCATAGCTCCTTGTCATCAATTTTCCAACCACATTCCTTCCAAGTCCCTGACCATCCAGCCAAATGATTGGCACAGCCTAGAAATCAATATATAATTGCACATCTACTCATTCATCCTTCCAAGCGAAATAAATAACCAGGTGCACTGCTCAAAGTTCTGCCCAGTGGGAGCTTTTCCTTCACCACTGTCCTTCAGGGAATGCCTAGAAAGGGGCTGCAGTGCTTCTGTACACTTTTGAGTGGTGCCCGCATATCATGCAAAACAATCTGTAAACCAGGTACGAGTTTCCTTTTCCTCAGTCAAGTGATCTGAAGGAGCTCCCATGAGGCGGTAGGTTTAGAATGGGAGAGAGAAGGTAATGTGACTAGAGTGGTGACCATAGACATTTTGGCCACTTTCAGATGTAACTCACTTGTGCCTTCAGAGGCTGCTCAACCCCGACCTTGTATATCTCACTTTCATTTGATGACTGTCTTAGTCATCTAGCGCTGCTCTAACAGAAATACCATAAGTGGATGGCTTTAACAAAGAGAAGTTTATTCTCTCACAGTCCAGTAGGCTATAAGTCCAAATTCAGGGCGTCAGCTCCAAGAGAAGGCTTTCTCTCTCTGTCTGCTCTGGAGGAAGGTCCTGATTATACATCAGTCTTCCCTTTGTCTGGGAGTATCTCAGCTCAGGAACCTCAGGTCCAAAGGACTCACTCTGCTCCCGGCACTGCTTTGTTGGTGGTATGAGGTTCCCATGTGTCTCTGCTCGCTTCTCTCTTTTATAGCTCAAAAGAGATTGCATTAAGACACTAATCTTGTCAACCTCATCAGTATAACCTCATCACAGTGATACAATTTACAACACATAAGGAGATCACATATAATCTCATCGTAGTGATAGAATTTACAACACATAAGGAAATCACATCAGATTACACAATCATACAACACTGGGAATCATGACGTAGCCAAGCTGACAGATGTTTTTGGGGGACACAACCCAATCCATGACAATGACGTAGTGCTTCTGTGCATGTGGGACTTTATGACTCTGGGTTAGACAACACTCAGTTCATGATGGGTAGCTTAGGCAGCATGGTAGCTTGGTTAAACATTCAATGTCTACTAAGGTCCACTAATAAGCCAAAAACTATTTCTCAAAAGGAGAGTAATTATCTGCAGAGGATGGCAGGGCTTTGCTCCAAAATCCTGTGGGACCATGCTATAATTCACCAGTAGGAACTTGCCAAAGACTCCAAACAGCATCTCTACCTGCCACTGACACTTCAAGTACCATTGGATCAGCTGGATCATATGGCCTAAGTGGCAGAGCAGCTTGCATGGCAGCCTGGACCTGTTGCAGCACCTCCTCCTAGAAAACCCTATGGAGCAGTTCTACTCTTGTCTTACAGGGTCTCTATCAGTCAGAATTGACTCGATGGCACACAACAAGAACAACAAGCATAGACTATTAAGCATATTATAAACATGCAGTAATTGAAACAGTGAATACTGCTTCAGGAGGGAGATAAATAGATGAGAGAAGGAAACCTATAAGTAAACTGAAGCATAAGCTCTCAAAGAGTGGTCCCAGGTCACCTGAGGGTTCCTGAGATCTTTTCAGTAGTCTGGAATGTCCTCCATTTCCCAACTACATGTCTGTGTGAGGCCATGTTTTTCAGAAGGAACGAATCATATAGTGGTTATACATATACTCCCTTCCCAAGAAGAAGCCATCCTTGTCTTCCTGCAGGGCAGAGTACTTCTTTAATACTCTGGTTTGTGTTTTATTGTG